>NC_090319.1:63246426-63556943 GCF_040869045.1 Eurosta solidaginis | reverse complement strand
GGATTTGACACACAAGGATATGCAGACGACCTAGTTATTTGCATCACAGGGATGCACGAAGATGCAATATCAGATCGCAGCAACAAGCCCTTTGCATCATAGAGACGTGGTGCGATACCAAATGATTGTCTATAAATCCTAACAAACCTGTTGTAGCGCCTTTCACCCGGAGAAGGAAAGTATCCATCCCAGAACCATCCCTGGGTGGTACAAAAATACAATTCTCAATGGAGGCTAAATATCTAGGGGTCACACTGAATAGAACCCTCACGTGGAATGCTCATTTGTATGCTATCCTAAACAGGGCAACAAGAGCTTTCTTCGCCTGTACTCGTCTCTACGGCAAAACATGGGGGATATGTCCAAAAATGGTATATTGGACATTTAATACTGTTGTAAGGCCAATAGTCACCTATGCTTCCCTAGTTTAGTGGCAGAAGGCAACGCAAAGAACGGCAACGGCTAAACTAAGCAAACTGCATCCACTAGTTTGCGTTGACATAACGGGTGCGTTGAGAACCGCCCCTGCTGATGCCCTTAGTGCTTTAGTGGGAATACCTCCCTTCCCTATTCTGATATAGTAAGAGGCACCACTAGGTGCTCTAACACTTCCAAAGATTTCCGAGTTGAATGGAACTTTGAAGTGTCCATTTTGGACAGGACCCACTGGGAAATAGGGAATCCTTATAACGACCCTAACTCAGAGGTCTGGTTCACGGATGGATCCAAATTCGATGACGGAAGAACGGGAGCAGGTATATATGGGCCGAACTTCAAAAAATCGATACCAATGGGATGCTACCCCACCATATTTCAAGCAGAAATTCATGCAATAGGAGTCTGTGGTAGAGAATATCTGCGGAGATGCTCAACATCGAAGAGCATCTACATTATGTCGGGCAGCGAGGCGGCCCTATGTGCCTTGCAATCCTACACAGTTACATCTAAGCTAGTGGATGAATGCACTGAAATCCTTAATGCCCTGGGAGCCAAAAACAAAGTTTTGTTAAGATGGGTTCCCGGACATCAGGGACATGAAGGTAATGAACATGCAGATTACCTAGCAAAGCAGGGTGCTACATCAGCATTCTATGATCCAGAGCTCTTTTGTGGACATACAAAATACACACCAGCAAAACTATAAGTAACTGGGAAACTAAACAATTCAGACGTCACTGCATTGACCGTCCAGGGCAAAGGCAAGCCAAACTGTTTATACTTCCGGCAACGAAAGTATCTGCCAAACTCATTAATTTAAGCAGGGAGGACCTAAGAACTCTTACTGAATACTATACGGGACACTGCGGTCTGCCATATCACCTAAGTAAATTAAATCTATCGAATACCCAAATTTGTTGTTCCTGTGAGCTGGATGATGAAACGCCGGTTCACATTCTCTGCGAATACGTCGCTCTAGCCAGGCAGAGACTATCCTATCTAGGTGGTGGGACTCTTAATCCCTATGTCATATGGAGTAAAACGCCTGAAGATATAGAAAACCTGAAGATAGGATTAGATAAATCAAAAGCCTCCAGATACAAAATTAGGCTGAAAGGTCATGCACAATAGATCTGCACAAAGGTCACAGTGCTTCCAGACCTATTAATATTAATAATAATAATAATAATAATAATAATAATATAAATATTAAATTATATATTTTAAAATTTTTGAGCTGAAGGCCAATTTAAATAAAACACAACTTTTTATATTATAGTTGTATAATTTATTCTTGTCGATATTTCGGCTTTATTCTAAAGCCATCTTCGGGACTAGGGGTATAAAAAAAAAAAAAACAAACCATTAGAACGTATTCTACATAATGTTTACGTATATACATATAATAAGCGACTTATGCGGCAGTTACCCACCGACGTGTGCCGTACGTAAGGACGGTTGTCGTACGAAGCACGTTTGACCGAACTCTCAAGCCCGTAGGAATCAATGTGTGCGTCTGTGTACATGTACATAACATATTTTTGTGTGTATTGTTTACAGATAAGCACTGTTGCCATTGACCATTTTGTATGTATGCTTATGGAAACATGAACTTTTTCCAATTTAATTTTTGATATTGTAAAAGGCCGGAATACATATTAATAAAGTATAAATAGATTAAATATTTATATTCAGCACTTTTACATAATTATTTCGAATTATTTTCACAATTTTTCAAACTTCAATTTGGTGTTTTTGCATAAAACTGCAAACGGTCAAAAATTATGGCACACAAGTTTACTAGGCAACTCTGTCTAGTGAGAGAGCGATCAGCTGACACGTTCTTACGGAAAAAATCTAAATTGTTTTGATTTCTACGTTCCGGGCTACGTACGTACGGGCGTTGCACGTCGGTGAGTTTTCGTTTACATTGCACACTCATAAGATAGATCGTGTCAGCTGACACGTTTTTGGTACGTACGTTCGTGAGTAACTGCCGCATTATGCGGCAGTTACCCACCGACGTGTGCCGTACGTACGGATGTTTGTCGTACGAAGCACGTTTGACCGAACTCTCAAGCCCGTAGGAATCAATGTGTGCGTCTGTGTACATGTACATAACATATTTGTGTATGTATTGTTTACAGATAAGCACTGTTGCCATTGACCATTTTGCATGTATGCTTATGGAAACATCAACTTTTTCCAATTTAATTTTTGATATTGTAAAAGGCCGGAATACATATTAAATAAGTATAAATAGATAAAATATTTATAATCAGCACTTTTACATAATTATTTCGAATTATTTTCACAATTTTTCAAACTTTAATTAGGCGTTTTTGCATAAAATTGCAAACGGTCAAAAATTAGCGTACAAAAGTTTACTAGGCAACTCTGTCTAGTGAGAGAGCGATCAGCTGACACGTTCTTACGGAAAAAATCAAAATTGTTTTGATTTCTACATTCCGGGCTACGTACGTACGGGCGTTGCACCTCGGTGAGTTTTCGTTTACATTGCACACTCATAAGATTGGTCGTGTCAGCTGACACGTTTTTGGTACGTACGTTCGTGGGTAACTGACGCATTACTCATATAAATATGTTCGATCGACTAAATTAGCTATGGCCAAAAATCTGTGTTGAAGGTACAAAAAGCGAAAGTATGAAAAATAAACAAATGTACAGAATACCGCAAATGTAAACAAATTTTCAAGAACAGTAAGTATAAACAAAAATTTTACAATAATAAAATACATGTAATAACAAGACATAACTAAGTATGTATATCAACCCCCTTTTGCTTAGTTGTTGTCTTGAAGTATGCTGGATGCTGAATATTCTTATTTAAGTGAGCGCGGTGTATGTTGCTGTTGTTTCAAAATCAAATTGCGATAAGCACTCGCACGGTGGGCAGTGTCCATTTTAAAATTAATCCGTTTTTCACTAGGAGTGTTCAATATATGTAGCATTTCTAAGGTATAGCGTTTTTGGTAATGTTTTTCCTTCTCCAATATATTTACGTTCTCAAAATCAGGGTGATGTCCTGTATCTTTGCAGTGGGCAGATAAGGCGGTCTTATTTCCTGAAAAACTGTTCCTTAATTTTATGTTTGACCTGTGACCGGAAATCCTTGCCATGAGCTTGAGTTTTGTTGTTGTTTAAATTAATTCAAAATCACGATTATTGTGTGAAATAGTAAACCAATTCCTTCAACAAAAGTCAGATGAAGTTTATAAAAATAATAAGTAACTGTGACGACTCGCAGACATGAGCTCATATTTTCATAATTTGCATAAGGAAAAAAGTGCCAGCATAGCCACTTAATTAGTGTCAGTACTTAGAATTGTTTCTAGCTTAGATTAAACTAAAAAACTTCTAATGTTTATATAATTAAGTAAGCAGCTAGAAAATTGATCTTTATATTAAATATTCAATTGATGCAAAGCGCCATTATGAGCATTCAAGTAATTAATCAATCCGTTAAATCGGATTTGCATGTAAATTTATAGACTTAGGTACTTACACGTTTATAACTAAAAATGTAATATGAATATTACAGCTGTTGTAGGGTTTACATGGTGCGGGTGTAGGCAGTTCTGTCCACTCAAATGTTAATTAACTACTTAGACGCTCAATGATTTGTTTATCAACCAAAAGGAATTCTAGATTTTATAAAATATTTGCATAGTTATCATTGGGAATAGTGGTCAAAATATGCGTCGAAATTTTAATTTTTAGTTGAGCCATTGGAGAGAGGTATGAAGCCGTACTCTTCATTTCCTCGTATCGATAACCAAACTTTCCAAAAGTTTTAGAGAGTTTTATCGATGTTGATGTTCTTTTGTTGGATATTGATTCAGTAGGTTCCGAGATATGGTACCATAAGGTACTAGCCCGACCATCGCGGGAGTGATATGATATGACCAAATTAAAACTTCATCCAGGTCCTCCTAAACTTCGCCCGCTAAACAAACAGAGTTATCCACGGGTAGGTGGGGTTGACAGTTGGGTTGGAGACAAGGCCGTAGAGAGAAAATCCGGGCCCGGGACTAAACAATTTACGGGCCCCCTATAAAAAATCCACTAATACATTTGATTAACTTGAATTAATGACGTCTCATTCATGAATCATTATTGATGGATTACACCAAAAAAATTTTTGCCACATCAACTAAATGATTTTTGGACTAAGAGCTAACAATAAAATTAAAACAGAATATTTATTATTTATAATATTTTATTGTAACGTAGAAATAAAATTCTCTTTTAACAACCACATATGGTTTCAAATAATCCTTTCTAGTTATTTGGTAACATTTTAATACATTTCTGATAAATTTAATGATGATTATAAATTTTAATTATTCAATATAGAAGGTTCGGATATCAAAGAGTGGCTTTTCTTGCTTTTTCCGCTGCAAAATTTTTATATTAATATCAACACAAAGCGTGGCAAGTCCTGAAACTCGCTCTTGAGATGAACACGATCTATGAAAGTTTTTGATTCTTGAGAGGACGCTGAAGGAACGTTCTGCATTAGCTGCAGTGACAGGTATACTGCAAAAGATACGTAAAGCGAAAGAAACGTGGGGAAAATTGTATACAGATTTTGAACTTATGTAGATGGCATTTAGCAATTCCAATGGTGACAGACCTTTATAAAAAATTTGCTTCGTAAATGTGTTTCAAGTGAATTATTTCGCATTCTAAGCTTTGTGAAATGTTCGACTTGTATTTTTCGACAAATTTTGCTGTGCTCGCCCGAACCGTAGTTTCATCCATGTCTTCAAATTTTCACAAAAAGGAAAACATCTCGCTCAAATTTCTCATAGCTGCAAATCGTTCAGTAATGCCAGTGATTACCGAATCAAGGAATCGATCACCAGGAATGTATTGTTTTTAAAATCAGACTCTGAATCATCCGTAATCATCTAAATTATCTTCAGAACGTCTTTTGGGTTTTCTCTTTCAAATGTCCGGAAACTTTGTCGAGATGTTGAATTGAATAGCAACTTTTCTGCATTCATTTAAAACTGTTTCCCATTGGTTCCTGATCAACTTCAAATTAGCTAAAAAGGCATCTAGATGTCGGACCTCAGCCTATATGGTGGCGTCTCTAGCTTGGAGGACCACATTTCTTTCATTAATGGTAGTCAGTATTTTGAACCAAATTGAGGACAGCAAGATACTTTCGAACTTGTTGATGTACTTGAGAATGCTGGTAACATCGCCGTATTCTTGCGCAGTCAAATTTGGCTTTTGACTGAAAGACTATGAAGAGGTTCGGTACATTTTTTTGAGGATGTCCCATCGTTGTGGAGTGCTGCTGAAAATAGTAAAACATTTTTGTACAACTCCGAAGAAAGTAATTGCAACCGTACACCATTCTGCAGCATCAACACCACATAAATTCAGACTGTGGGTTGTTGCCTTCGAATTTAAATGGAGTTAGCGCAAAATGAACGTAGTCAACGTGACTAGCATTAGGCATAGCATCAACGATAATAGCAAAATACTTGGCTTTCTTGCCTTGATCTAATATAATTTTCCTCGCGTGCATTGCACAAATTTCTATAAACTCGTTCTGAATGTCTGGGGAAAGATAGTGAACTTGTAAACGTTTGTGCTGCTGTTGTGAAATCCTAACTTTCTCCAAATGATCTCTAAATATCGGATCATAATGGCTTATGAGATCTTAGATGCCCAAAAAATTTCCATTGTTTCGTTCACCAAGATATATACTTTAGCCTCTGAAAGCTAGGTCTCTTTCAATCAAAAATAAAATAGTGTCCAAAATTCTTTATAAAATTTCTTTCCACTTTTGAGTTTCAGTGATTAGCTGGTCGTTGATAAGTGTATCAATTTTAGCCTCCTTTTGAATTAGATTTTGTAAAGATCGCCATGGCATATAACATTAAATGTGATCTTGAGTATTTTCGTGTGATGGCAGTTTATCGTATAGCTTCTTCCATACCTGGAATTTCGAATATCCGAACAACAAATTTTAGGACGATTTAAAGTATTGATACTTAACAGACGACATGGTAGGCAATAAACAGCATTCCTACTGGAACTCTACACTAACAAGTCACGCTCCACTTTCTCTCCATTTGGCAAGATTCTGTTTAACCACGAGGTAGGAAATGTCTCGTCATGACAATCACGTGGAAAAATAACCTCGACAAATTATTTCGTTGACTTGTTCAGATCGCAAAAACTCATTATTCACGGTACCGATATCGAAGGTGTTTAAATAATCTGGATTTTGATACAGAGTTTGTGGTATTGTTGGAAGACTTTTTAAAGATAAACCTTCATCAGTGTCGCCACGAAAATTTCACGATTTCGGATTTATGTAAACATGCATTTTTGTTTGATGTTTTTATTGTCTCCACATGGAACAACTAAAGACTCTCCTGAATTAAAAAAAACAAAATGCCTTAGCACCTCTGAATCGCGGGCCGCCTGAGAAACACATTTTTGTTTGATGTTTTTATTGTCTCCTCAGGCCCAGGCAAAAAATCATTATCAATATTCGTTGCTTTAGAAATTCGGCTTAAAATTTGCACATGGAACAACTAAAGACTCTCCTGAATTAAAAAAAAAAAATGCCTCAGTACCTCGAAATCGCGGGCTCCCTGAGAAACACATTTTTGTTTGTTGTTTTTATTGTCTCCACATGGAACAACTAAAGACTCTCCTGAATTGAAAAAAAAAAAAAAAATGCCTTAGCACCTCTAAATCGCGGGCCCCTGAGAAACACATCTTTGTTTGATGTTTTTATTGTCTCCCCCAGGCCCAGACAAAAAATCATTATCAATATTCGTTGCTTTTGAAATTCGCCTTAAAATTGGCACAATGAACAACTAAAGACTCTCCTGAATTAAAAAAAATGGCTTAGTGCCTTTAAATCGCGGGCCCCCTGAGTAACCCCGGGCTCGGGGGGAATCCCCAATCCCCCCCCCCCCCCCTCCTCTCGTCGGGCCTGGTTGGAGAAGCTATAGATTACGTCGACAATAGCTTTAAAGTGTTGAGCTAAACAACCCATTGAATTCCAAGGGAGCCTCGGTGCCTCTACCATAAAACCGCGCAAATTATCTAAATTATTAGTCTGCTTAAGATTGCATTTAAGATACTGTGGCGAATATTAGCAGATCTATACATCACTATGGTGCTACTAAATAAATGTAAAAGAACAAAAAAAGCAAGCAGCCACACTTATGTAGGTGTACACATCAAAGCAAGCAGCCACACATACATAGAAGGCAACGAAGCAGCTCGAAGCGAAGAGATTATTTCACAAACACATATGTAGGGCGCAGAAGAAAGAGAAACAATCACACATCACGTTATCACCAGATAAGAGCAGAAGCTGTTACTCCCACATACACACGCATATAGCTAGTAGAAAAACATAAACTATAGATATAAATGTATTTAGCCAAATAAACAAGTATGAGATACAATTGTTTCCGAAGGCATGTTCGTGAGAAGGCTAGCCCTTAGGAAAAATAGGTGAACGAGGCTAACTGAGGGTATAAAAGCAGCCGAGCGCAAGCGATAAGGAATCCGTTTGATTTAACATGCTTTAGTGAAATACTCGATAATTGTGAAGTACTACTCACAAAGTAGTCTAATTAAAGAACGTTGTGTTATACTGAATACTTGAGTTATTTATTCGACAGTTCAGAAATTCAAACATTAAAACCAGCTGCAAAATAATCAGGAATTTTCCAAAATTCGTTGCAATACCATAATCATGAAGTCATGACGTCAAACACGCACGCAACAAATCTATGCCAATGCTACCAGAGAAACAGCGTAAAAAAATCAGTTTAACGATGCACTGAAGAAATAGCAGAGATACGGAGAAACTGTCTACGCCTAAAGTGAGTATATACAAGAGCCAGAAGCTTAGGATAAGCTGCTACCGAGGCAGAATCACACAAGCAAAACATAAATCAGTTGAGGGCCGCTATAACGAATAGCAACAAACGGAAATGGGATGGAGTTCAAATCCTCACGCTTGAAAAACCTCTGCAAATAACACAGCAAAGTTACAATCTCAAACAGAGTTCGAACACAAGTAGCTAAAGACATTGCGAAAATTCGTCTAAACCTCATACTGGATATGTAAAACGCATGTCTCCCCGAAACATGGTAAAAGCAGCAGCTGGTGCTAATTGGCAAAGGCAAAGAGTACCTGTATGCGCCATTAAAATACAGGCCATTATGCAAGGTCCACTTAGCTAGACAGCATTTTGATAGGCTAAATGACCCAGGCACCGTGGCTTCAGGCCTGGCAAATGTATTTTAGATGTAATCGTCCTTACAAGCAAAGAATTAGCACAGTCAAATCCATGCGAGTTGTCTTTCTTGTTACCTTATACGTAAAAAAAGGAGTGAGATCGACCGCCATGCTGACGGCCTTGGAGCAAAGACTTTGAAGCCCATGATAGTTACAGTGCGTCATCGGATCTCAGTAATCGCATACTTATATATCAAATTTCAGGCAGTCCGCATACCAAGAAAGTCACATGCGGAGCAGCACAGGGATCAATTCCCGGTCGTGACCTGTGGAACGTGAGTTACGATGGATTTTTCTCAATCTTGAAATTCTCTATAATTCATTCTTAATCGGATACGTAGACGACATTTCCGTAGTCTTCACAGCCCAAAACCCATAAAAATCATGCACAAAGATCATGGATACGCACAAAGTACTGCCCTTACTCTGGCAGCAGAAAAAAAAGAAGAGTATTGTAACTTGCATCATTGGTAAGCAGGTTGATGGCAAATATCGAAGGACTATCCACGTTACTGTACTGCTTCGAGTGGCTAAATACACTTAAGATGAAGAATCGTCCAAGGCCTTCAATATCTGTACAGCAAACAGCATTTATGGGAGTAGCCTTCGCGATTTCCGTAACCATCCCTATCTAACAATTAGCGCTGAAATATTTTATATATATATTTCCCTAAATGGATAGGCTTCAAATTTTTGACTTTAATGAGATCTCCCTCTTGTTCGATTAATAACATATCATGTAGACTAATTTTAGAATTAAAGCACTGTGCCTATTACTGGCCCAACAGTCACTGCGATTGGCCGACAATTCGCCAATGCCTTGAATGTGTGTTTGTAGACATTGCAGTAATTTTAATGGAAATGTCAAATTGTATTTAATATCAAGCGCCACTACAAGACGAAGTGAAGGAGGCTGCGGTCGTGTGGCGCCGGTGTCAATGATAAATTGAAAAGCAGTTCTGAGTTAATGCTTTCGGTTCCAAAGTAAACTTCCGCCGTCTGATGCTTGTCGTAGATAATTTGATTTTGCGTGTAGATCGACGTCTTAGTTGCAATTGATGGCGTTGGTGTTGGATTTTACGCTTCTTTGATTTTCCAAACGTCGAACCTAATCTAAATTATGAAACTAGTAGGTATTTTGATAAACTTACATTAACCGTCAAGTGTAACGCAAATTTGCATAGACCCAATTTAGTATTTATACTAAAGAATAAATAAACCGTTTTAAAGTTTAAGTTCACACAATTAAATATTTATTAGGAATGTTTTAAATTGTTTTTAGTTAACTACATTAACCAAGTGCTTGACCCGATGTAAGAGAGCAGTGGGATCATATTTGTCGTTCATCTCATGCCGCCATCAAGGAAATGTGAGGATTTCATGAAGCTGTGAAATAAAACTGTTATGGTGTCGAATGTAAAGCAGCTTCGGAAAGAGAGACCGCTATTGATAGGTAATGCCCACACCCCAGGGCAAGGAAACATATAAATATTTAAATTTAATAAAGGATAGAGAGACTTAAAGGCATTAGTTCGCTCCGGGAGAGGCTTGCTTGCATGACCAGTAGAGTACCCCAAAAAAATCCGATGATAGGAGTTTGAAATAAAAAGGAAAATTCAGAGTGCAGAGGATCAAAATGCCGGGAGGGAAACACTTTCACTCATAGCAGAGTACAGAAAAGGAAATTGATAACTGGTTATCAGAATTAAACTAACATTAAGGTATAGCCAATTGGAAATCTAAACGCTGGCAACATTGGAGATATTGAAAACGGCTTTTCAAAGAGATGTATTTACTTTAATAAAAACGAGAGTTCGCCCAGTGATTGTGATCAACCCGTACAGACGTCACCTTACCTTTGGTCTCTTTTCTATTATATTTCCTTCCCTCTTCTTCCCTTACCAGCCCTTTCTTTCCATATATTTTATTTTATTTTATTTTATTTTCTTTTCCATTTATTTCTTTTCTTTTCATTTCTTTTCTTTTCTTTTCTTTTCTTTTCTTTTCTTTTCTTTTCTTTTCTTTTCTTTTCTTTTCTTTACTTTACTTAACTTTTTCTATTCTCTTCACTTATATCTTTTCTTTTTCTTGACTTTATTTTGTTTTATTTTATTTCATTTTAATTTGTTTTATACAATGATTCAAAGTTCGATTCGAACTCAAGGCCTGAACAATAATTTTTTTTCTAATGATAATTATTGTTATTTTTTAATTTTTCTAAATTTGAAAAATTTTATTTTGTTTTTGGAATAGTAAGTAGAAAAATTTTTCAGACAACCTGCCATAGCTGCGCAGATAGACCCATTTCGAAGGGTGCTAATTTTTCTAAATTTGAACTGAATAACATAGTTGAATAAATATAGTTGGTAAAAAGGAATAGAAGTAGCAAATTTGCCAGTCAAACAAACCACCGCTGTATAGCTAAAGCGTACTGATAATGAAGGCTTAGCACCCTTCGAAATGGATCTATCTGCGCAGCTATGGCAGGTTGTCTGAAAAATTTTTCTACTTACTATTCCAAAAACAAAATACAATTTTTCAAATTTAGAAAAACTAAAAAATAACAATAATTATCATTAGAAAAAAAATTATTGTTCAGGCCTTGAGCTCGAATCGAACCTTGAATCATTTATCAATAGGCCGATAAAAACAAAAAGAATTGTTTTATACAATTTTATATTATTTTATGCCAATTTATTTTATCATTTCACCATTAATTTTTTTTTAATTTTTTTATTTTATTTTATTTATTTTTTATTTTTTTTTTTTACTTTATGTTATATAACTTAATTTTATTTTATTTCGTTTCATTTTATTTTTTACGTCATTTTATTTTTAATGTATGCTATTTTATTTTATTTTATTGAATTTGAATTTATTTTTTTGTTTGTGTTTTCTTTTATTTTATTTTATTTTTTTTTTATTTCATTTTGCTTCATTTTATTTAAATTTTGGTTTATGTTATTTTTATACTCAGCTGAGCAGAGCTCCCAGAGTATATTAATTTTGTTCGCATAACGGTACCCCGTAACGGCATAAACTGTTCGAGATAGATATAGACTTCTATATATCAAAATGATCTGGGCGAAAAAATAAATTCATTTAGCTATGTCCGTCTGTCCGTAAACACGATAACTTGAGTAAATTTTGCGATATCTTAATGAAATCTGGTATGTAAGTTCCTGAGCACTCATTTCAGATCGCTATTTAAAATTAACGAAATCAGACTAATACCACGCCCACTTTTTCGATATCGAAAATTTCGAAAAACCGAAAAAGTGCTATAATTCATTACCAAAGAAGGATAAAGCGATGAAGCTTTAGGTGGGTTGACTTTATGACGCAGAATATAAAATTAGTAAAATTTTGTACAATAGGCGTAGCACCACCCACTTTTAATAGAAGGTAATTTAAAAGTGTTGCAAGCTGTAATTTGGCAGCTGGGTATGTAATGTTCGGTTACACTCGAACTTAGCCTTCCTTACTTGTTTTATTTAATTTATTTTTATTTAATTTTATTTTTATTAAATTATTATTTTTTTCATGTTATTTTATTTCATTTTATTTCATATTATTTTATTTACTAGTTAAAATGTGATTATTATTTTATTTTATTTGCTCTTATTTAGTTAAATTTTCTTTTATTTTGATTTTTTTTTATTGCTTTTAAAAATGTTTGTAAATTTTCGAGCTCGAGGCCATATATATTAAATAACACGTAAAATGTGTTATATATTGTCGTTTTTTATTATTGATATTTCGACATCGTGTATAAGTCATCTTCAGGAATCGTTGGATGTACCAGGTCGAAAATTTTCAAACATTTTTACAAACTAAATGCCAAAAAACCAACAAAAAATATTTATTGCTTTTTTTATATTTTTATTTTTGTGTTAGTTTTAATCTAATTTAATTTATTTCATTTTATTTTATCTTATTTTTTTATTTTATTTTATTTTATTTTATCTTATTTTATTAAATAACAAAGTAGTTTTTTATGAAAGACGATAAAAAACAGTAAGCGGTTATTTTAATTTAAAAAAAATTTAAACTAAGAGTTCGTTTAAAAAAAAAATTTAAAAACTACTACCCACTCAGCATTTAGGTGATTCAATTTTGAATTTCCCTACATATCAATACAATTTTTTTTTTTTTTTTTTGAGAAACTAAAAAGCATTTTTCGATCACTTTTTAGAATCATTTTTGAAGTCGTTTAATAACCCAGGCAGCATTTTTTGAAAATTTTGATCAAAAAATATTCAAATATCATACCCTAAGATGATTAAAAACGTTCAAATTTAAAAGCATTTTCTGTTCGAATATTAGCGTATCGTCGGGAGAAAAATGTACCATAAATGTGATTATTCTTGAATAATCATTTATGATTCATATTTCGAAACGCTTTTTATTCATATTTGATATCATTGTAAAATTGAGCTTTAATTGTTTTAGAGTAATATTTGACTGCTTTTCACAGCCATTTTCTGATCATATTCGTGAATATATTTCAATCGTTTTGGTTTAGATTTTTGACTCATTTTTGAATGCGATTATGATGCATTTATTCTTCATATCTCATTCAAAAAAAGAGGAATAAAGCATGCGGAAGTGAGCTATTTGAACCACAGGTCACTCGCAAACAAACTTGACCGATATGCACCTGCGACTACAACATCCAACATCAGCTATGATCGTCAATATCTTAAAATACGATACGGTACGGGATGTTGAAGACATATCCAGGTACATATGTCAAGAGAGTTTCACTTACCTGGTCAAATAGCTCACAACTTTTGTATTGTCCAACTATTATGTATTATCTGGGAAGCCGAAGGTGGAGAAATGGTTGGAGAAATCTTCGGGCATGAGCAGCATTTGCATTAAATTGTCTTAATAATAAAAATTTAATATACATATTTTTTCTGAACTTCATAATTGAAAAAATGTGTGTATGTGAAAAAATAAGTTTTTCAATGAAAAGTAAAATTTTAACAAGTATAAAACTCATTATTCAGTTAACAAATATAGTCAGAAAAGATTCAGAAAGGTGAATTAAAAATGATTATAAATGTTTGATCACCTAAAGTAAACACATTTGATTCAAATATGATTCCAAAATGTGATTGAAAAACTATATTCATTTTTTGTTCATCGCAAGGTAAGCATATTTGATTATTCTTTTTGTTGACTTTTATGAAATATTAAAATTTAATCATCAAAGGACTTCAAAAATGATTCCAAAACGTGATCGAAAAACAACTTTCAGTTTTTGATCATCAAAGGTATCCATATTTGATTATTTCTTTTGTTCAATTGTATGATAACTCATTATTTAGTCAGAAAGAAGAATCAAATTGTATTTATATGTAGGGAAATTCAAAATTTAATCATCTAAATGCCGTGTGGGAACTAATTTTAATATTTCACAAAAACCAACAAAAAGAATAATCAAATATGCTTACCTTTGATGATCAAGAACTGAATGTAGTTTTTCAATCACATTTTGGAATCATATTTGAGTGAAATGTGTTTACTTTAGGCGATCAAAAATTTATAATCATTTTTCATTCAGCTTTCTGAATCGTTTATGTATATATTTGTTGACTGAATAATGAATTTAATACTTGTTGAAATTTTACTTTTCATTAAAAATTTTATTTTTTTCACATACACATATTTTTTCAATCAAGAAGCTAAGAAAATATATATAAAAATTTTAATATTTATACAAAGGATATCCTTCAACACAAAAATAATGTCATGCTGCTCGTGAACGAAGATTTCCCCAACCATTTCTTCCTTTCAGCTTCCCAGAAAATACATAATGATTGGACAATATATAGTGTAAGGTCATCCTAAGAATACGAGCAATATAATATAAAGGCAACCTAATCTATGGTCAATATAATACAACGGTTAGGCTGACCCTACCTTAGTAATTAATCCTACGAAATACATCATCTCTGCACATGAACGGAATAATAATCAATTGGCAACCCTTACTCAATGTCAGCGACAAAAGAGCAGTTTAGATTTGAACAACGCGCCGTGAACAACGTCGGTTCGGCAACGGGCAGAGAAATCATTCTAATACTCATTTTACTTTCAATAAATTAAACCATTTAATTAATTTCATTTAAACACACATATTTTCCTATATTTAACTTTAAACTTTAATAAACATGAATTGTTAGTTATAATGTGCTAATGTGCATAAATCGGCAGCGTTTTTATTTAATCGGAATCCAGAAAATCCTGACAACCCGAAAGAGCTTGAATAAAGACTCTTTCAGTTCAGAAGTGAGATGCTCCGCATAGCCTCACAGTGACAGTGTGAATTATATTGAAATATAATAGAACAAAAATATGTGTGTGTGTAAAACAACGAATTCTTGAGAAGATTCGTTCGTTTCAGGAAGATTGCATCAGAATACATGCAACATTCTGACAAGTGTAGACATGTTCAAAGTCTGTACATAAGACACAAACCGAAAGTTGATGTACATACATATGGTTTGTTGTTGTGTTTGCCTACGAGCGTACGAATGGACGAGCGTCGGTAAAGCATTATCGATAAAGCAGTATCAACGGAAAGTATTTGAATTGCATACGATATTGTCATGTTTTTGTGTGTCATAGAGCGTTGCTATAAATCGTAAGTTGCAAGCAAAGAAACAACGAAAATCCGTTTGTGTTCAAATTGCATGTTGTAATTGTTGTTGTGTTGCCTGTCGCGCGTACGAATGGACGATCGGTCGGTGATACATACAAAGTAAGACAGAGCAAGTGAATTTCGGTGGTTGATTTCAAATTGCGTGTTGTAGTTGTTGCCCAAAATTTGTTGCCTATCGCGCGTACGAATGGACGAGCGGTTTGCGGGGAAAAAAAGGAAAAAGCAAGAAAGCAGAAATTGTGAATTATAGGCGTACGAATATAACTGTGGCAAAGTATAGTTATCGGGCGTACGAATGTACGAACGGTTGATGAACATAGAAAATAGAAATCAGAGCTTTGTATTTGAAGTAATAAATACAAGATTTTTTTTTATTAACTCTGCGGTCTGCGTGTAGAGCGTGCGAGTGAACGAGTAAAGAATACGACAATGGTCGTTAATGTTATTATTGTAATAATTTCAAAGTGTCGATCTCGCTTACACGACCATTCGTGTGTATGAAAATATAAATAGACAAAAGAGACAACGTGTCATAAAACTCGAACGAAAGGACGAGTGAAGCAAAACAAATAAGTAAACAAATTCTAATTAGAATACTCGTTTTAAAAGAAGTAAACAAAATAGCAAAATGAAAACAAAAGTGTCAACGTTGAAAGTAGACGAGCTGAAAGAGCAGCTGCGTAATAATGATCTTTCAACTACGGGAACAAAAGCTGAATTAGTGTTACGATTGTGTGATTTCTTAGGTAGTGATGAAATCCAAATCGAGAATTCTGAATTAAATTTACAAACGCAAGTAAAGGATTTAAGAGTAATGATGGAAATTATGATGACAAAAATACAAAGTTTGGTTCCAAGTCAACAGACAAATGCACAAGAAGTGAATGGTAGTGGCTCTAGTGTAAATGAAGAGCGCATAGTTGTGTCACCTCAAAGTTCAATAAGAGTGGTGGGCAGAAATGCCAGCGTAAAAGAAATTGCTGAGACAATACCAGAATTTAACCCAACGAACGAAAGCTCTCTAACAGTGACACAATTTGTTAATAGGGTGGACAGTGCAATAAGTGCATACGAATGGGATGAGAAATGTTTACTTTTGGCAGTGTACAGTAAATTAAAAGGTGCTGCACGAATGTGGTTAGATGCTGCACCAACATTTTATTCCAATTGGCCTGTTTTGGCAAGTGCGTTAAAAAGTGAATTTAGTTTTGAATTGAATGACGCACAAATTCATTATAAAATGGCAAGTGCAACGCGAATACAAAACGAAAAAGTTAATGAATATTGTTTTCGAATGAGCGGACTAGGCCGACGGTATGGCTTGACTGAAAGTACAATTATAAAATACATTCGCGACGGTTTAAAGCATCGTGAGTTGCAAATAGCAATAGCTCCAATTAAGTTTAATTCTCTGAAAGATATGCGCGAAACAATTGAAGATTATATACAAAATATGTCGGTAACAAAACAGTTTAAAAACGAGTACATAAACAATCGCAATAAAGAAAGTGCTAAAGATATCAATCGAAGCGCGGTCGAAACGAAAAGCGTAACATGTTACAATTGCAAAGAAGGTGGACATATCGCGCGAAATTGTCCGAAATCGAAGCAGAATCGTAAATGTAAAGACTGTAATAAACTTCATCCAAATAATGAAGCAGAAAATTGCGGGAAAAAAGCAGTTGTTGTCAAGCGTTCTCAGTTACAAGAATCAACAAATTTTTGTCAAAAACCAGTCATTGTAAATGGTAAGTCATTATTAGCTTTCGTAGACACTGGAAGTGAATGTAGTATGATCCAGCGATCAGCTGTAGAAAAGTTGAACATCCAAATATATCCATGCGCTGCAGAAATACTAGGTATATGCGGTGGAAAACGTACATTAAAGCATAAGGTCAACGTATGCATGACAGTTGATGAGATAAATTTAAAAGTCAATTTATTTGTGGTCGATGACGATATTTTAACGACGGACGTACTTTTGGGCCAAGATATTTTTAGAAATGACGGCATGGTAGCAGAAATAAAAGCGGACAACTTTACATTTTCTACGCAGGTGAAAAAGGTAGTCGTGGAAAATCCAGTAACAAGTTTTAGTAACATTAATTGTAGTATAGACGACGAAAATTCAAATTTGCAGGCGTTATTGGAAGATAATAGAGACGTTTTTGCAGAAAAGCTTTGTGACATTGGCTTAACTAATGCGACGAAAATGAGAATTGAACTGACAACGAATACACCGATTGCTCAAAAACCATACAGGGTTCCTGAGCCGAAAAAGCATCTTGTAACAGAAATGATTAATGAGCTTTTGTCATGCGACATAATTAGCCCATCGAAATCGGAATACGCAAGTCCAATTATTTTGGTTAAGAAGAAAAACGGCGGTGAACGCCTCTGCGTTGACTACAGGCGACTAAACCAGTTTACAACTAAAGAAATTTATCCTACACCAAACATAGAAGAAAGGCTGAGCGAAGCCTTGAGATACAAATATTTTTCAGTCTTAGATTTAAATAGTGGTTACTATCAGGTACCAATCGAAGAAGAGTGTCGAAAATACACTGCGTTCATAACAACAGACGGTTTATTTGAATTTAAGCGAATGCCATTCGGGCTTAGAAATGCGCCGGCGGTATTCCAGCGTTTAATGCAAAACATTAAAGATAGGACTCAACCTGGTGACATGATTCACTATATGGATGATATATTGGTTGGTAGTAACAATATATCCGAGATGTACGAAAAGTTGACTAGAGTATTTGAAGCTTTACGCCAACTTAATCTTACTTTAAATATCAACAAATGCGAATTTATGAAGCAGACAATAGAATTTTTAGGACATGAACTTCACCCCGGTGGTGTAAGTCCAGGCAATATAAAGACGGCGGCTGTAAATAATTTTTCAGTGCCAAAATCAGTAACCGATATAAGACGTTTTCTAGGTCTTAGTGGATATTTTAGACGCTTCGTGCCAGGGTACTCGATTATAAGTGAGCCGTTGCGTGAATTATTACGCAAAGATCAACAGTTTAAATGGACTGATAGGCAAGAGAAAGCATTTTTGATGTTGAAGACAGCGTTAACATCGAAGCCGGTGATGGCAGGTTATCGCGTTGAAGCAGATCATCAAATACATACTGATGCCAGTTCTGTTGGCATTGCAGGCGTGCTCTTACAGCGGGAAGGCAGTGACTGGAAACCAGTTGCGTATTATAGCAGATCCACAACAGATAGCGAACGTAGTTTTCACAGCTATGAACTCGAAGTTTTAGCAGTGGTTAGTAGTCTAGAGCGCTTTAGATATTACGTCCAAGGTAAAGAAATTGTAGTGGTGACTGATTGTAATGCAGTTACTACAGCGATGCAGAAGCGTGAGTTGATACCAAGAATTGCACGTTGGTGGCTACGTATCCAGGACTTTATTGTTAAGTTAGAACATCGACCAGGCAAAAGGATGGAACATTTTGATTTCCTAAGCAGAACACCAAACGAAAAAAGCGTAGATATAGATACAACATCTTTAAAAATTTCAAAAACAACAATAGAAATGGGAGATTGGATGTACAGTATGCAACAGCAAGACAATAATATTCGTTCTATTATTGAGAAACTAGAAAGCGGTGACAAAATTACAAATGAAGAATATAAGCTCGAAAATGGGCGGGTTTACCGAAAACAGAAAGGTGATAAATTATGGTTAGTACCAAAATCAATGCGTTACAAAATTATAGCTAGCGTACATGAGAAAGTTAAACACCTTAGCACGGAGAAAACTTTAGAAGAAACACAGAAATACTTTTGGTTTCCACGTATGCGAAATTTCATAAAATCTTTTATACAATCATGCGTCGAGTGTGCGTACAATAAGCAGCGGGGTGGTAAAACAGAGGGGGCGTACCATTACGATGAAATCGATCCTGTACCATTTAAAACAATACATATTGATCATCTTGGACCTTTCCCCGTAGTAAAAAGGGAAACGAGCATATTATAGTTTTAGTAGACTCATTTACTAAATTTACGGTAGTACGAGCAGTTAAGAGTACTGCAACCCGACATGTATTGACACTATTGAATGAGGTGAGCAGTTATTTTGGAGTGCCTACACGTATCGTAACAGATCGAGGGACAGCATTCACATCAAATGACTTTAAGAATTATTGTAACAATCACGACATCAAGCAGATTTTAAACGCAGTTCGAACTCCACGGGCAAATGGACATGCCGAGCGTACAAATCGAACTATTATGGGTATGTTACTTCCATCAACTGAAAACGACAAAAACTGGGATGAACAAATTCAAAGTATACAGTGGGCTATTAACACGATGAAGAATAAAACAACACAGCGAACACCCCAAGAACTTTTATTCAGTTATAAGCCTAGAGATATTTTACAAAACAAATTGATATTAGCATTACATGAAGATAAAACTATCAACAACGACGAGATGAAAGAGATACAAACAGAAGCCGTGCATCGAATAAATCAGCAAAGAGGGAAAGCAAAATCTAAATTCGACGAAAGACATCGTAAACCAACACAGTACAACGTCGGCGATCTTGTTCTCGCCGAAAATGAACAGGTGAGCACAGGTGGTTCTCGCAAATTGGAGCCACTGTACAAAGGGCCGTTTTTGATAACAAAGGTTATAGGTAAAGACCGGTATCTCATTGAAGACATACCTGGATCGAAACGTAAGCAACGACATTATACTTCAATTTTTGCATCAGATAAGTTGAAGCCATGGTGTAGTTTACCCAATTTTGATGGTTTTGACAACGACGACGACGGAGCCGAGGGCGACTCCAGTTATCAGGATTGGCCGAATGTAAGGTCATCCTAAGAATACGAGCAATATAATATAAAGGCAACCTAATCTATGGTCAATATAATACAACGGTTAGGCTGACCCTACCTTAGTAATTAATCCTACGAAATACATCATCTCTGCACATGAACGGAATAATAATCAATTGGCAACCCTTACTCAATGTCAGCGACAAAAGAGCAGTTTAGATTTGAACAACGCGCCGTGAACAACGTCGGTTCGGCAACGGGCAGAGAAATCATTCTAATACTCATTTTACTTTCAATAAATTAAACCATTTAATTAATTTCATTTAAACACACATATTTTCCTATATTTAACTTTAAACTTTAATAAACATGAATTGTTAGTTATAATGTGCTAATGTGCATAAATCGGCAGCGTTTTTATTTAATCGGAATCCAGAAAATCCTGACAACCCGAAAGAGCTTGAATAAAGACTCTTTCAATAGGTTGTGAGCTATTTGAACCCCAGGTAAGTGAAACTATCTTGACATACCTGGATACGGCTTCAACATCCTGTATCGTATCCGTATTTAAGATGCAGACGATAATGCTGATGTTAGATGTTGTAGTCGCAGGTGTATATCGTTCAAGTTTGTTTGCGAGTTAGCTGTGGTTCGAATAGCTCACTTTCGCATGTTTTCTTCGCCTGGTGAAATAAGATTATTATGTAGTATCTTATTTTCAATCAGATATGAAGAATAAATGCATCATAATCGCATTCAAAAATGATTCAAAAATCTCAACCATAACGTTTGAAATATGTTCACGAATATGATTAGAAAATGACTGTGAAAAGCAGTCAAATATTACTCTAAAACAACTAAAGTTCAATTTTACAATGATATCAAATATGAATAACAAGCGTTTCAAAATAGGAATCATAAATGATTATTCAAGAATAACCACATTTATGGTACATTTTTCTCCCGACGATACGTTAATTTTCGAACAGAAAATGCTTTTAAATTTGAACGTTTTTAATCATCTTGGGGTATGATATTTAAATATTTTTTGATCAAAATTTTCAAAAAAATGCTGGCTGGGAATTAGTTTGAAAAAAATTTCTTGTTTCCGCTCAGGTTCGAACTGAGGACCTTGTGCGTGTGAAACATACGTGATAACCACTACACTACGAAAACCACATTTGGGCATATGCATAAAACCCGTGAAAGCTTTATTTTGTAATTCAAAGTGTGTTGACTACTTTGTATATATAGTCTATTGGCGCATTCATATTTTCCAGTGCTTCATATATGCGTGGTTCATTCACATGTAATCTGTCACGTATTAGGAACTTATCTGCTATCTGGACAACAATCAAATCGAAAGCAACTTCACTAGTACTGCGTACCTAGCCTAGACCTTGATAATCAATAATTTGTTTAATTATTCAGCGATAAGGCTAATTCATGTCTATCGCTTTTTTCTGTCGGTTTATTTGTGCTTATACACAGAAAGGAAAAAAGTGGGTAAGATCAACCGAATATTAGTGAAAATTATTACAATAACAGATTTTCGTCAATATTAGAATAACAGTGGGATGCTGATATGACAGAGATTTCTGTGGCACAATGGTCATAATACTGACAATAGTTCGCTGTTTAAATGACCAATGAAATCAGTTCTTTTAACAGTAAAATGAAATCTGTTCTTTAAACAGAGAATTTGTAATTTTTACAAAATATTGTTAGCTTGAGCTGCACTTCTGTTGAGTCAACTAAATTTGTCTTCATAATATAAAACTCGGTTGGATTTAATGATAGTGCGATATTCTAGACCAGGATCACCTACCTCAGCTCGCAATACTCCTTCAGGTCGGAATACTCTGACAGAGAACTCCATGCTACACCTTATGGTGAGATATTTCTACAATATTTCCAAAAGACATTAATGGACCAACCACAAGCGCAGCTGGAGCTGGGCCACTCATGTGACAAAAACGGAACACGTCGTCCTGCTATTTTTTTCAGGATCGCTGAAATAGTCACACCAGACCTTTTATTCCATAAATAAGTAGTAAATATTATTCACACCAAAGTGCTCAAAATCCAATACCTTCCAAACCCAAACGAAATAATTATTACCAAGAATTAGCGGTCTGAACTTTAAATCTGGTTGTGCGATAAATGTAATTTTTTCGCTATATGTATGTTCTGTCATAACAGCTTTAATATCATAAGTAAAATTGAAAATGTGTCTCCATTTAAAACTGAAAAATTTTTCTCATTTACTTATATAGGAACTTATTATGAGTCACTTACTTATCATAACTGGAAATGCAGAAGCCAAATTCGAAAACAAAGCTCTTATACGGGGTTGAAGTTTCGTGCATCACGATTTAAGATTTTAAGATTTACAAGAGATCATTTTAAGTTTTAAGTCGAGGGTACCAAATATTGGAAAATATTTTTTTATATGGGTCGGTCTAATATTTGTGTATATCGTCGACGTTCTGGCAAAAACTTGTGAATTATTTATTCAAAGTCGTCAACGAACATAAAGTGTAGACTACCAGGTTATAAAAACACTAGCAGACCCGGCAGACGTTGTTCTGCCCTTAATTTGGTCTATCTGCATACATTTTAATAAGCTTTTTCCGTCTAACTCTGCCCTATGAGGCTTGAATATCGAAATTGTTCTCTTTTTAGGAATATTTGTTATCATTGACTCAAATGCCAAAAATGTACTTAGTGACTAGCAGGGGCGTAGCCACAAAATTGCCTTGGGGGGTTCAAAAAAAAATTTTTTTTTTCAGTTAAATAAATAAAAAAAATTGTGTCTTTAGCTTTAACGTTAAAGTACGTGTATTTAGAATATGATATGAAAAATGTTACATTAAAAACTCAAGCGCATGCGTCGGCTTTTCTTTGCCATTTCATCTAAAGCTTCATCAACGGTAACAATTTGATCACGGTGGATGCTTAGTTGTTGTTGTTGTTGTAGGGATGCATGTTTAGTGATGCACAGCCATTCAATCGGTTTCCACTCATCGTGTTTCTCAAATAGTTTTTAATCAGCCTAAGGGTTGATAAAGATCTCTCGTTCATTGCCGTTGTTACTGGAAGCGTCCACAAGATTTTGAACAACATGTGAACATTAGGAAAAGCCACAGAATCCCATTCCTGTAATATTAAACATCGATAAATTGATAAAAAAAAACCGAAGTACCTCCTTCAGGAATAAATAGAATTCATGCTTTTGAGCCTATGCATGAGATCTAACGTATACGTATATAAAATTCAAAAAAAAGGAACTGATCGGAAAGAAAAAAAATTTATTTAAAAAGTCATATCTACACGGAAAAAACATTATTTTTCATTTATCAAATAATTTGAATTTTACATTTATGAAATGTGTTTTTGACATGAAAAAAATGTAGATATTACATTATAATAATGTTTTTTCCACATGCAAAATAATATCAAATTTACATTATATATCAAAATAGGAAATGTGTACTTCAAAAAAATGCTGTAAATTTAACATTATTTAAATGCTAAAAATATTTGCCTTTTCATTCCGATGAATGTAATCGCGGTTGAGGCAAACAAGCAAACGCCTGAATGGATAATATTCACGCATGCAATAAGTTGGTTGATTTTAAATCAATATCGATTATTTTCGTTTAAGCAAGTTGGATCATTGAACACGATCATGTTGCCGTTGTTGCCGAACATAGTTGTGTTCGATTTTTGCTGTTCTCTGATATTACATACATGGTCGTTAGGCAAATTTACAAGGAAACTTATTTATGCACTTATAGTAAAAGTTAACATGTGCATTTGTATATTTAATAAATTGCAGAATTATTATGAAGCAGAATATGATTAAAATATATAGTGTTCACTTCGTACATACATATGCTTGCATATTAAAAATATAATATCACCAACAAAGTAAATACGTAGCAGAATTATAAAGAAATTTATTAACATAGACATAAAACATCAAATATTTAAATTGTTATGACCTAAAAAATCAAATGATCTGTAGCCAAGGGGCGGTGCGGGCGGGTTTAGACCCCCTAAACGTAACCCTCCGTCGCTGCGCTCCTGGTGAATAGCGACATTTGCTTGAACGTCGACGATATATATGTACAATATTCATTTAACCACTATAAATATTGTTTTTTATTTCTGCGTGCTAATTGAGCGAGCGATTCCGGTCTCTATAAGTATTAGTTACGAAAATGAGCTGCCATATTAAAATGTTCCTAAATGTGCCAAAATTCTAAATTTCGTAAAGAGGTCCTCGTTTTTCAATCACACTGTACAACAGCAATTTTGCAACAAAGTTATTATGATATTTTTCTGAAAAATATTTTTTTCTAAAACAAACTTACAGTTGAATTCATTAAGCCATCTCTAGTCACTTTTAGATACTATTTGGGGTAAAAATCAGTTTTGAGACAATTTGCTATTCTGTAAGCTGTCTCACGTCTCCAGTCTCACAAAAGCGGTCACTAATTTGTTAGCTGGGCCGGGGCAGCTCACAAACAAGAAAATTTCAGGAAAAGTATGAAAATTAAATGCCAAAAACGCTTTAAAGTTTATTGTTTCAATTCTTAAACTTTAAATTAGCAAAGAAAAAATAAAAAGTATTATAAAAAATCGAATGGCACATTCGAACCTACCCAATTTGGAATTTTTTTTATACAGAAATGGGAACGGCGCCTTAGCAAGCTCAGCATCAACACCATAGAATGTTCTGTTGCCAAAATGGAGTGTTATATTATCTGCTCAATGTGTGAGTCAGGCATGCTTAACGAACGAAACGATATCATTTCGTTACGATAATCAACGCTAATAAACGAAACGAAGTCATTTCGTTTCGTTTATTAACGTTAAGAACGTCAAATTAACGTTAATTCTTCGTTAAGTGACTTCGTTTCGTTTATTAACGTTGATTATCGTAACGAAATGATATCGTTTCGTTCGTTAAGCATGCCTGGTGTGAGTACGTTGTCTTTTTGGTTAATTTTGTTAATGTGGTGAATATATTTTGTGACTTTTGTTTACTGAACGCCGAACTCATCTCAAGTCACAAAAATGTTCTTTGTTTTTTTTTTTTTTTTGGGATTTGAGGCGAATGGCTTTGTTGCATTGACCATATTGCCAGATCAGAGATGAGACTGGGTCCGTATTACGTGTTACGAGCAATGATTGAAAACCATTTTCACTCAAGCGATTACTATGCAACTGTCAAACTATTTCTAAAAATGATAATAAGTTGTTGATCTAACGAGTACTCTTTGTGGATAGTTCGCATATGCCATTAGGCCGACACACAATTTCAGAGCTTTTGTGATTTAAAAAATGAATTTCGATCACGGATCGTAACACGTAATACGGGCCCTGAATTACAGAATTCGGCTGTTAAAGTTCAACGCATCTATTTTACTTTTAATTTCCATATGAATTTTCGCTTTTTGGGTAAAATAAGCTATGAAAGGCACTACGAAGATTATTTTCTAAAGCACCAAAGTTGTACCTCTTCTAGACTTCTTACAACTTGACTCAATATCAGAGGTACAAGGACAGAAATTTAAGAATACTTTTTTTAAACGAAAATTTTAATAATTTTTTAAATTTTTATTTTTATATACTTTTGGTGATTTCACATATTGAAAATTTCGCCCTAAAAACAAAGAAGTGTGGCAACCATTTTTGTAGGCAATAATGTTGCTATGGAACGGTATTATCACCTTTGATCGCTAGCTCGTCAGATTTAACAATTTACATATATTTTTGAGCAGTGCGAAAATTTAGTAATTTTATGATATTCAGCAAGTTAACAAAGCTTTAGTGCGAGTATATTATTTACTTGAAAAAATTTAAACAGACCAAAAATGACAACAAAACTGGATGCAATAATTTTCGGCGCCACCGGCTTTACTGGTAAAGTCACAGTTGAACACGCCGTAGAAGTTGTACAAGGGCTGAGATGGGGCATTGCGGGAAGAAATTTGGTAAATATTGAAAGCGAATACCAAAATCGCTCAGATGTAATATTTAACAATTTTTTTTTTATTTTTAGAGTAAATTAGAAAATGTACTGAAAGAAGTGGGCAAAAAGGTGGACAAGGACCTTAGTGATATACCCATAATTATAGCGAATGTTGGAGATGAAAAATCGATTAAAGAAATGGCAAGCAAATGCAAGGTAATTATGAGTAGCACTGTGAGTGGGATGGGAGAATAACGGATCGTTGTCATGAAGGGGGGAGCGGGGAATGGGATTATTTTCGTAGTGAACGTGAATTTTAAGCACACCCACTAGTGGTCCCATGTATATGTGTAATTTGAAAAGTACCACGTTACCGACGATGCTGTTGTGACGAGTACACTTAGCATAGTGGAATATTCGGTATTGTTCACGGTTAAAAGTTGGAGCTTAAGGCTGAAACCCTATTTTACTACATACTTACGGCACTTAAGAACCCATCCTTTTAAAAATTGGAGCTGGCAAGGCCCTCAGAAACACCAATAAAAAGGCATCAGACCTCTTTGCCATGGATCAGATCTCTTTGCCCGATCAACTCCGTCCTTAAAAACAAACACCCTAAACTTGCACTTGAGGAAAGCAACTTCCCAGGGCGACGCATGTCGCCCTAGATCTGGATACTGTAATAGGTTTAACTCTTACTTATCCACAATCAAACGCGACATGCAATCTGTTCTCACATGACACCAACCGCCTTTTCGATTGCAATGTGGAATCAACGCCTCTAACACCCTTATCTCTCTGAACCAACCCAATTGAAACTACATGTTTCCTCGTAGGACATTGATGACAATTAGTGAGAGGTCGCACCTATTAGATGGGGCGAAGCACTGCTACAACTACAGAAACAACGTAATATATATCTAAACCAAATTTGGTTTAACCTTTACAATATTCTCTTTTTCATGAAAATGACAAACCGTTTCAATTTTAAACCAGAGAGGCCCACATTTCTATTACAAAAACCAAAAAAAACTAAAAAACTGAGGTCCGTCGGCAGGTTTCGAGCCGTAATGCAGAAACTGTCAGGATAAGGAAGAAGTGGAGTCTATTTATCACAAATTTCTGGGCGCACGGTTTTCCGAACGTTTGACAGAGGTTGGTATATTTAGCTACCACACTGCACTCACTGAGAGCATTTGCAATATACAAAAATGGGAAGTTCCCATGCCCATCCTTAACCTAACCTTACCTTGTAACATTGTACCATTACAAACTGTTAGTATAAGTTCGGGATCATTGCTGGACCAAATGCAGTTCTTCGGGGACTGCATGATTTCTTCCTTTTTGTTGTATTTCAGAGTCTGATCGTATTATAATTATCCCGACCATTTCGACATTGTTTTCCATATCATACAAAGATGTTTATTGAAATGGTTTCCCGCCATCCCTTGTCAAATTTGGTTTAGAGAAAGGCCGGTTTTGGCACTGTGCCGCCTTCAGTGTGACTTTTTGTTCTCTAGCATTCAAATATAGTTTTCGAAAAGGCCCTTCCTGTAAGACCTTTTAAGACCGATTTCGGAATAATTTAAAAGTCGATTTCTGAATACCTTCAACATACTTTCGGGGTAGATTCGGGACCATTTCGCAATTATCTTCTTGGATATAATTTGGGGACCATTTTAGGATTTTTCCGAAATTGCTTCGATTTAGTTACTGACCTTTTCGAAGTTCCAAAATAAGTTCATATTGACTCCGAGTTTGTGCCAATGTGGTCCCGAAATCGTAACAAGTGATCCCACTAATCCTGTTGGTTGAAATCCAAAAAAATCTTTATATCATGTCAACTTTATTCTGGTGGTCACGAAAAATGCGACCTTCCCTTGAAATACAACTAAAAGCTGTCCAAAATTGGCCAAATACCATATGTTCCAACATGGATTCTTTAGACCATTAAGGGCTATATTTCGAGTGCAGGTTGTACACTTTACGAACTATTTTCGGGACCGTTTTGGGATCATATAAAAGGTGTTTGTGTATGATAGTTTGGGGAGTATTTCAGTTTATGTTTGGTCGGTTCCTTCGAGGTAATTCCGAAGTCAATTCAATATCAACTCTGGATTACTTCGAGAGATATTCGGGACCCCTTCAGAACTTTGTCGACACCGTTTCTATTTTGAGAAACCATTAGGTTGGTTCGATATGTATATCTCATCATTTTGATACTATTTCAGAGCCGATTTAATGGATTTCTTCTACATTTGGAGTCCATTCACATCAATTGGGTATCGTCTTCCGGAACCTTCAGGTTCTGAAGTGGGCCAATATTGATGTAAAAATATTGATGTAAAAATTGTGTCAAAATGATCCCAAAAGTATATGATTTTCAGCTTAATTACAACTTCAAAATGTCCCAAAGTCCCACAATTAGTCTTGGAAGTTCTCTTTATAGCCCGGCTACTATGCAACTCCTTCTACCGGCAAAAATAAAACTGACAATAACCGTACATTGCGACGATGATGCCATTACTTAATGTAAATCTTGGCATCGCAGTAATCATCAAAAAATATTACTTAGGAGCATACTCGTAGAATTCCTGCCGTAGTCGTGCGCTATTTCACATAGAATTTTACAATTGAATAACAATAATTGACTGACATAATTTAAAAATCCTTGTTGAGGGATGGTAAGAGGGGGTTAGGTAATTTTTTCGGGAGACCAACGTGTTATGGGTTTGCTTATTTACTCACAGCAAGGAACAACTAGAAAGAATTACATTTCATAGGTTATTGTGAACTGTTGCGGTCCCTATCGCTTCTATGGTGAAGTTGTTGTCAAGGCTTGCATTGAGGCCGGTACCCATCATGTGGATGTTAGCGGTGAACCACAATTTATTGACGGTATGATCTTAAAATATAATGATTTAGCTAAAGAAAAGCGTGTTTATGTGATATCTGCTGTTGGATTCGATAGTATACCTGGTGAGATGGGTGTGGTGCATGCGGAAGAAAATTTTCCAGGTGAGTAAGCAATACATACTGTAACGAATATGAAAAAATTCCTGATTATTCTGCACCTTCTGTTATCGTTCGAATCGCTGAACTGTCGAATAAATAACTACAAAATATTGTGTATAGCAAAATGTTCTTTATTAACACACTACTATGGTGGTAGTACTTTACAATTCATTTACTCGCGAACTGCCCTTACAACGTTTTAAAATCAAACTAAGTGGTTATTCCTCAGCTTGCGCTGCTTTTATACTCTGAGTTTCCTCGTTCGTCTATTTCCCCCAGGGTAAAAACTTGTCACTAATAGTTGCTTAGTTATTTCTCTTTTCTGTATCTCCTATTGGATTTGGATTATGTTCATAGATATCTAAGGTTTTTATAGGGTCATATGCGCTCTTTAATTGCTGTGTACATCTCATATTCCCTGTTGCCTTCCATGGATATATGTGTATATGTGTGAGTGATGTGCACTCACTATTGCAGTGTGCATGTTGGCATGTAGGCATGTGCGGCTGTTCTCTATTTCATCTGCTTGCGGTGCTGTTGTTGTTGTCCAGCATTTATTACTAGCGGCATAGTAACTCATCGAAACTGCTTATATTCGCTACAATACTATATTTATAGAAGTTTTTTAAATGAATACAAAATATCTTCACACTTTCTCTTCGCAGGCACTGTTAACTCTATAGAATCGTATTGGGAAAATGATGTTAAATACATCGAGGGACATTCAAAGGCCTTTGTACACAGCGGCACTTGGGAGAGCGCTGTCTATATTTTGAGCCATGCCAAGGAACATCAGGCACTTCAAAAGCAAATTAAACCCAAAGATTTTCCAAAGCTCAAGCCAGCCCTGAAAGCGCGGTATGTATGAAAAGCATGAACCTTTTATAATAATACGTGAGATTCTCATCGACGTAAAGAGAACTGAAGCATCTTACCGTTTGTTTGATTAGGCCGGGGCCTAACCTTTTTTTGACATGCTATACTATAAGATATAAAATACTCATATTTTTTTCATATCACGTAGTCTCTACCCACACAAAGTGCCTTCGTTGGAAAGCTATTTTTTGCCCATGAAAGGCGGCGATCGTGATATTGTACATAAAACCCAATATTTATGGCATACGAATGAGCAAAAGCGTCCAATACAATTCGAAAATTACCTTGGTTTCAAGTATTTGTTTATCTTGTAGATCCTTTGAGATATTTGTATATTTTTATATTTTCTAGATCGCTTTTCTACACCATCCTAGTGCCCATTATAGTGGCGCTTATATTCCTGCTGGCACAATTTAGCTTAACACGAAAAATGCTTATCAAATTCCCATCAATATTTACTTTGGGTTTCATAACACACGCTGGTCCCACAGAAGCTACAATGCGGGCTCAATATTTCCAAATGACTTTTAAGACCAAAGGCTGGGCCAGAGGTCAATCGCTGAATACGAAACCAAAATTGCAATTATGGACACGCGTATCAGGCTATAATCCTTTCTATGCCTTGACAGGGATGGCTATGCTGGCCTCAGCGAAAATTATTTTGCAGGAGACAGATAAATTGCCTGGAAGGTAAGGGGCGCCTTGTGAGTTATGTTCGCAATTGTATCACTATCTAACTCTTTTATTATTTTAGTGGTGGTGTGATTTCACCTGGTTATGCTTTCGCTAAAACTAGTCTTATTGAGGAATTGCAAAAGTACAAATGCAATATGAAATTCGAGGTGCTGAAGTTGGAGCAGTGAAATATAAAAAGGGAGTTAAAAAAAACTCGATTTAAACGTATTTTAATGACAATAAAAGCTTTACGCTGAAAAATAGCAGTTAAATCCATTTTTTTTTTTTTTTGGAAAAGGAAAAAGAAGAGGAGAGGGGAAAAACGATAAGTGAAAACCATAGCCAAAACTGAAGCCGGAGGCGGAAACAAAACCGGACTACGTGTTATCAATTTAATACCGAAGTGTCAAGTTATCGATGAGCTATCGGCTTGTTATCGATGCGTTTCGGACGTTTCATCCATTTCTTATCGGCGTGTTATCGGTTTGTTATAGATTTTTTAAGAAGTGTTATAAATTCGGCCTAAAATCTTTTCGGAGTTTATCACGCCTTGCATTTATTTATTTATTTGTTATAAATTTGCTAACAATAACAAAGTTTATCGATGAGTGATCGATTTATTTGACAAGTTACCAGTTTACTATCGAGATACTATCGAAAAGTTATCGATTATTCATCAAAAAGTAAAAGATGTTATCAAAAGTTATCGATTCACTGAAAATGTATCGATTTGTATCTTAGTGCTAACAACTTGTTATAGGCGGGTAATCGATTTTTTATCGAAAAATTATCGATTGTTTTATAGAAAAGTTATAGGATGTATATCGAAAAGTTATACATTGATTGTATATGGAAAAGTTAACGATGTGTTATTAAAAACCTAACGATTTCTTATGAAAAAGCTATAATCTGTTGTCAAAAAGTTTTCAGATTTGTTATCGAAATGTTATCAATTTTTATCGGTGTTTTACCAATTTATTGTAGGCATGTTATTCATTTGTTATCAACGACTGACTCATCGTGGCGTCACATGCTGAAAAAACTTCAATATTTAAATGATGGCATATCTCTAATCTATCAAAAACAAGCCGTTTAGGCACCAATAAGAAGCTGATTACTCGGAGATAACAAGCTGAAAACTCGACCACAATTTTGTTGTTCGATAACAAGCCGATAATAAAAGATAACCCGTCGGTATCAGTTGTAGTTTCACCGCCAAAACTCATCAGCCTTGCAGATACCGTTCTGAGTCGATGTAGTTTGTAGAAAAACATTAATAGTGGCGCGACGCAAATTAGAAGAAAAAATCACTCCTTATATTTTTAATTTAATATCATCCACCTTCTGTTATGAGGATGGGCTGAGCGGTCCAGGGTCGCACACGTTGCACAGCAAGCCAGGTAAGATGCTCACTGGAGTCTATCCAATCTAGGAGCCAATGTGTATTCCCAGGTGGTGATAGTGTTACACTCGGATCAATTCCCTGAATATGTTGCTCCATCTTTAGAACTGAGTGTCTGCCGTGCGATTGCCTTTAGTCGTGGTATCATAAATTAGCGCTCCTTGGCGTAGTCGAGATTATTTATCCGACCTTTTTTTTGAGCCACTGCGCTGATGACATCTTCTAAGCTCAGCTCAAATACCATACGGTTAGGCCTGCGCCCCTTGCAAACGCCCGACTGCATTTCGTGGGCGTGAATGTTCCCTCTGTTACCTTTAGCCGTGTCGACATACACTGATGCTGTTTGTGGTTTTGTCTTGTAGGCCATGTAATTCCGGAATTCGGGTGATATGATAATCGGAGAAAACGGCACAGAGGTAGACTGAGCCAAATAGCTAAGGCATCGTGTCACCTGAGATATCGGTCTACACTTCGGCACCTCACTCACGTGGCTCTCCTTTGATCGGACTCGGCAGTTCAACGTAGTTAAGGCAACCTTCTTCTTCTTGTATCGATAAAGACGCTCCCGAAGGTTTCTGGGAGTGCAGCATGGGAGAAGTGGCGCAAACAACTATCAGCGGTGATGGAATATGCTATACCACGTTTTTATTTCCGCAACGGTGCTCCACATAAATTGCAACTCCACGTATTTGTCGACGCCAGTGAAGACGCCTTTGCCGCTGTTGCCTATTGGCGATCTTGTAACTCCTTTGGGGATGCTGAGGTGGCTTTCGTGTCAATAATGTTGATAATGTCGATTTTAGCAAAGTAGCACGCTGGCCATGTGGACCCCAGTTTCTACAGAAGGAGGAGCTTACGTGGCCTTGTGAAGATGTCGTCGATCGTAGCCACGACGAACCCGATGGTGAACTGCGTCCAAAATTTGTCTTAGTCATCGTAAGTTGCAACCTTATAAATATTAAACAATTTTCTTCATTTGTTGATTGGTCAGAACATTCGCTTGGGTGATCCGCTTTATTGATATTTGCCGCCGCCGGGTTCATCCAGATCGATGCTTTGGTCTCACCGCTAACGAAGTTGATACAGCCAAACGTATTTTGTGTCGCCTAGTCCAGCATGAGGTATACGGTGCGGAAATCGAATCCATTAAAAATGGCCATAACATCCCTAAAGACAGTGCATGGTTACAACTTTCGCCATATATAGACGAGGAGGGTGTTTTACGTGTGCAGGGACGCATCGACGCTGCCAGCTGGCTGCTAATCAGCGCGCGACACCCCATTATTTTGCCGCCTGACCATGCATTTACAAAACTATTAGTAACGCACTATCATTCCGCCTCATACCATCAAAACTCTGAGGCTGCGATTTGCAACATTCGTCGCAGTTACTGGGTGCTGCGTCTACGAAGTCTGCTGCGCAGTGTGATTGCCGCATGTTCAGTCGATTAAACAAAGCAGCGCCGGTGGCTCCTTTGATGGGGCCTTTGCCCATTGATAGGCTTACTCCGTGCGTTCGGCCGTTTAGCTATACAGGTTTCGATTATTTTGGCCCGGTAACCATCACTGTGCGACGCAGCACTAAGAAGAGGTGGGTGGCACTTTTTACTTGTTTGACTGTGAGAGCTGTACATTTGGAATTGGCGCATGATCTAAGCACGGATTAATGCATTATCGCTATGCGAAACTTTATGAACCGACGTGGAGTGCCCATACGCATCAGATCGGACAATGGTAAAAACTTCTTTGGGGCTGACCGAGAGGCAAAGCGATTCACAGAAGTGTTTGACTGCATTCGTCTGGGATTCAAGGGGTTGTGTAGCGCAATATATAGCTTCTCCAACCCAATTGTCAACCTCACCTTCGAGCGGCGAATCCCGTTTCACTAACAGACGAGGCTCTGGCGACCCCAAGCTCCTCAAGGGGCTTGGGGGTGGGGAGGGAGGGATGGCCTGAAGGTTCAATGTGGCCATATAAATCGTTCTCGAGATGGTCGGGCCAGCACCTTAATGGTGCTGTGTTACCGGAGCGTATCGGATCTGTATCCGACAAAGGACCATCACATCGATAACACTCCCCAAAGCCTTCGGGGAGTAACCTAATCGCTACAACAACAACAACAACAACTGCGTTCGTCTGCAAAGCCAGTTTTCTCAAAGGGGTGTGGAGTGGGTGTTCAACACACCATTTAATCCGGCAGAAGGTGGCGCATGGGAAAGAATGGTGCAGTGCGTCAAGCGGGTGTTGCGTCACACGTTGAATGAGACTGCGCCTCGCGAACATACGCTGTACAGCTTTCTTATTGAAGCAGAGAACGTGGTTATTTCTAGGCCATTAACACATTTGTCGATCAGCGTCGATCAGGAGCAACCACTAACTCCTAACGATTTTTTACTGGGAGAAACAAACACAGGAAATACTCCTAGCGCTTGCATTGAAATTGAGAATGGTAATGGTTTACGTAAACAGTGGCGCATCGGACGGCAATTGAGAGATCATTTTTGGCGGCGGTGGATATCTGAGTATCTGCTAACCTTAACTCGACGGGTGAAATGGTGCCAGCGAAAGAAGCCAATACAAAAGGGTGACTTGGTATTTGTTCCACGTAAAGAATGGTGTCGTGGCAAAGTCGAGCAAGTGTACCCTGGCTCCGATGGGGAAATACGGCGTGCAGACATACGAACTACTAGTGGAGTAAAACGGCGGGCAGTTTCCAAGCTGGCTGTCCTGGACGTTGATGATGGTGAATCTTCCTGATTCACGGGGGCGGCGATGTTTGGAATCCCTGCTCTAAAAATTTGTCTATATACTTACGCACAACTATATTTGAAATTACCATTGTTTGCAGGCATATGCACATACTAAGGTTGTTGTTTTCATGTTTCTATTGTTTCATATTCTTGCTATATTAAAGCTGTTTACGCCAACTAAAATTCTGTAACATACATATTTACAACATACATACATACATTTCAGCTGTTCATTGTTTTTTGCCTTTTTCTTTGTTCAACCAAAGTGACCGCTTCTCCTGTTTGGTGTTTTTGTAAACTGCAGTGCATTCTTCCAACTTCCAAGCTGGTACGGTAAATTCAAATCGTTTGACCGTTTGCTAATGAAGGGATAAATAGTCGCGAAAATAAGTATTTTCAATTTAGTCACCGATTAGCCAAAGGAAGTGGAAGGACGTACGGTAAGTGTGTCATATTTTTCTTGTATGTGCATATGTATTTATTGTAACATTTTTTATAGAAATAAACTGCTAAGACTGCCAAAGCAGATCCCACACGGCATTTAGATGATTAAATTTTGAATTTCCCTACATATAAATACAATTTGATTCTTCTTTCTGACTAAATAATGAGTTATCATACAATTGAACAAAAGAAATAATCAAATATGAATACTTTTGATGATCAAAAACTGAAAATCATTTTTCGATCATGTTTTGGAATCATTTTTGAAGTCCTTTGATGATTAAATTTTAATATTTCATAAAAGTCAACAAAAAGAATAATCAAATATGCTTACCTTTCGATGAACAAAAACTGAATATAGTTTTTCAATCACATTTTGGAATCATATTTGAATCAAATGTGTTTACTTTAGGTGATTAAACATTTATAATCATTTTTAATTCAGCTTTCTGAATCTTTTCTGACTATATTTGTTAACTGAATAATGAGTTTTATACTTGTTAAAATTTTACTTTTCATTGAAAAACTTATTTTTTTCACATACACACATTTTTTCAATCATGAAGTTCAGAAAAAATATGTATGTAAAATTTTTATTACTAAGACATTCTTCAAGACAATTTAATGCAAATGCTGCTCATGCCTGAAGATTTCCCCAACCGTTTCTCCACCTTCGGCTTCCCAGATAATACATAATAGTTGGACAATACAAAAGTTGTGAGCTGTTTGACCAGGTAAGTGAAACTCTCTTGACATATGTACCTGGATATGTCTTCAACATCCCGTACCGTATCGTATTTTAAGATATTGACCATCATAGCTGATGTTGGATGTTGTAGTCGCAGGTGCATATCGGTCAAGTTTGTTTGCAAGTGACCTGTGGTTCAAATAGCTCACTTCCGCATGCCTTATTCCCCTGATGAAATAAGATTATTATGTAGTATCTTATTTTGAATGAGATATGAAGAATAAATGCATCATAATCGCATTCAAAAATGAGTCAAAAATCTAAACCAAAACGATTGAAATATATTCACGAATATGATCAGAAAATGGCTGTGAAAAGCAGTCAAATATTACTCTAAAACAATTAAAGCTCAATTTTACAATGATATCAAATATGAATAAAAAGCGGTTCGAAATATGAATCATAAATGATTATTCAAGAATAATCACATTTATGGTACATTTTTCTCCCGACGATACGCTAATATTCGAACAGAAAATGCTTTTAAATTTGAACGTTTTTAATCATCTTAGGGTATGATATTTGAATATTTTTTGATCAAAATTTTCAAAAAATGCTGGCTGGGGATTAAATTCGTACCACTTAATCGGTGACACTGCCTCTTTACTCTCAGGCACTGTCTCTTTGGTTCATGTTAAGAGTGGGGATAAAACACGTCCGCTACAACAGCGCCCCTTGCTGTGGTAAGTCCATTATTACATCCCGAAGTGGTCCGGTATGGGGAAGGCTCCGTTCCGAAAATATCCCCTGACTGCAATTCATCCAATAGGGACCGTGCCTAGCACCCTTGATTAGGACGTTGGAGAGATGTCAATTTTACCTTGTTTAATATTATAAAAAGCGATAAGTATTTCAATGAGTTTTGGTAAGTATGTATTTAATTTTTTGTCAACTCATAATTGGTGAAATAGAAATTAATTTATGAGTTTGTTTGAAGTCAGTAAAGAAACTAACAACTTAATTTATCACACATTCAACGAATATAACCAAAACTTTTTATTAAATCGCAATTTCTAGATAATACCATAAAAACATCGCCATTTCGACTGCTGAGTGGAATTTCACGCTATCTCAGCCACCATTTCGAAAACGCGCTACCTCTGCCTAAATTTAAAATGTTTTGACGTGAGATGGGGCATTTATACCACAAGTACTCTAATGAGGCTTTCAGCCGAGATAGGGCGATGTTCCACTAAGTAATCATATATGTAATACTTCGATATTGCTACAACAATATGTCCGCAATGAGTTTTTAATTCACGAAGTATTTTGATTGTAGCAGCTTAAGTTTTACAATAAAAAATTATAGTTTAGGTACATCTCCTCATGCAAAAGAAAAACGAAAACATTTTTATTTATTTATTTATTTATTTATTTAAGTATTACATAATTTTATATATCATTTATTAGCCCTTTTGATGACGGTCCCCTGTTTGCTTTTATATAGTAATGAGGAAATTTTGTGTTAGATATATCTGTATATAAAACTGACGAAGCACCCAAATTAGATGCCACAGCACAAAGAGCTCCGTCTAAAACGCCCGGTGCTCCACGTTTTATTCCATTTGCACCTTGTCCACAAATTGTTGTGCTGTGAAGTGTATTTATTGGCCAAGATAATTCAGCTAGACAATGATTCATTTCTGCTATAATTTCGACAGTAGAGCAGATATAATGAATATTTTCTGAAGACCATCCCTTAACTTTCATTTGCATGTCCCGTTTTAATGTAGTTTTGCAAGGTCCTATTGTTCGTACTGTATCTCGGTTAAAAGGGGATTTCACTTGAATTATACCTAATTCCATAACGTTGTGTCCGAGGATATGATTGCTCATAAAAGATTTCCCTTGGCGAACTTGCTCTTGCCCGGCACCAGCTTTAACTGTGATCATTTCCGGTTCTACGCACATGCAAGTTATAACTGTAACCACGTTTTCCAAAGTAATCAATGATCCAGCACATTCATATTTGTCGTTATAATATATTGCCACCACATATGATTCATCCTCTGTAACCACAGGACTGCTAGAACTGCTACCTCCAACGCGAAATTCTGCATTCGTGTGGGTGAAAGGGAAGCTAAGCGCGACCAATAGGACGAAATAATTTCTTAAACTCATTTTAAACTATAACTTTTTGAGATGCTTGTTAAATATTGAGTAAATCAAGATAAGTTTTGTGGGCGCTATTTATACATCAGTGGATTGTGTGAATAACAAATGAGGAAATGGGCACAAAGCAAATATTTGGCTGTTTTCAAAACAAAATTTCATTGTGATTTGTTTATATATTTTCACAGTTTAATTGCGCTATTGAATTAAGAAAGGCCATGTGATATAATGTTTGTATTTTTAATGAACAAACAAAGAAAAGTACAAAAGGTGCACTAATTAGTTTTATCTGGTTTCAAACTGCTAATTTGTCTTTTTTTACCTCTAGACGGTTTGTGGGTGTTCTATATACATTAGTAGATTGTGTGATTAAAAATTAAGTAGAAACTTCTAGATTCAGGAAATGGGCACAAAGCAAATATTTGGCTGTTTTCAAAACAAAAATTCATTGTGATTTGTTTATATATTTGGACAGTTTAATTGCGCTATTGAATTAAGAAAGGCCATGTGATATAATGTTTGTATTTTTAATGAACAAACAAAGAAAAGTACAAAAGGTGCACTAATTAGTTTTATCTGGTTTCAAACTGCTAATTTGTCTTTTTTTACCTCTAGATGGTTTGTGGGTGTTCTATATACATTAGTAGATTGTGTGATTAAAAATTAAGTAGAAACTTCTAGATTCAGGAAATGGGCACAAAGCAAATATTTGACTGTTTTCAAAACAAAATTTCATTGTGATTTGTTTATATATTTGCACAGTTTAATTGCGCTATTGAATTAAGAAAGGCCATGTGATATAATGTTTGTATTTTTAATGAACAAACAAAGAAAAGTACAAAAGGTGCACTAATTAGTTTTATCTGGTTTCAAACTGCTAATTTGTCTTTTTTTACCTCTAGACGGTTTGTGGGTGTTCTATATACATTAGTAGATTGTGTGATTAAAAATTAAGTAGAAACTTCTAGATTCAGGAAATGGGCACAAAGCAAATATTTGGCTGTTTTCAAAACAAAATTTCATTGTGATTTGTTTATATATTTGGACAGTTTAATTGCGCTATTGAATTAAGAAAGGCCATGTGATATAATGTTTGTATTTTTAATGAACAAACAAAGAAAAGTACAAAAGGTGCACTAATTAGTTTTATCTGGTTTCAAACTGCTAATTTGTCTTTTTTTACCTCTAGATGGTTTGTGGGTGTTCTATATACATTAGTAGATTGTGTGATTAAAAATTAAGTAGAAACTTCTAGATTCAGGAAATGGGCACAAAGCAAATATTTGGCTGTTTTCAAAACAAAATTTCATTGTGATTTGTTTATATATTTGCACAGTTTAATTGCGCTATTGAATTAAGAAAGGCCATGTGATATAATGTTTGTCTTTTTAATGAACAAACAAAGAAAAGTACAAAAGGTGCACTAATTAGTTTTATCTGGTTTCAAACTGCTAATTTGTCTTTTTTTACCTCTAGACGGTTTGTGGGTGTTCTATATACATTAGTAGATTGTGTGATTAAAAATTAAGTAGAAACTTCTAGATTCAGGAAATGGGCACAAAGCAAATATTTGGCTGTTTTCAAAACAAAATTTCATTGTGATTTGTTTATATATTTGCACAGTTTAATTGCGCTATTGAATTAAGAAAGGCCATGTGATATAATGTTTGTATTTTTAATGAACAAACAAAGAATAGTACAAAAGGTGCACTAATTAGTTTTATCTGGTTTCAAACTGCTAATTTGTCTTTTTTTACCTCTAGACGGTTTGTGGGTGTTCTATATACATTAGTAGATTGTGTGATTAAAAATTAAGTAGAAACTTCTAGATTCAGGAAATGGGCACAAAGCAAATATTTGGCTGTTTTCAAAACAAAATTTCATTGTGATTTGTTTATATATTTGCACAGTTTAATTGCGCTATTGAATTAAGAAAGGCCATGTGATATAATGTTTGTATTTTTAATGAACAAACAAAGAAAAGTACAAAAGGTGCACTAATTAGTTTTATCTGGTTTCAAACTGCTAATTTGTCTTTTTTTACCTCTAGACGGTTTGTGGGTGTTCTATATACATTAGTAGATTGTGTGATTAAAAATTAAGTAGAAACTTCTAGATTCAGGAAATGGGCACAAAGCAAATATTTGGCTGTTTTCAAAACACAATTTCATTGTGATTTGTTTATATATTTGCACAGTTTAATTGCGCTATTGAATTAAGAAAGGCCATGTGATATAATGTTTGTATTTTTAATGAACAAACAAAGAAAAGTACAAAAGGTGCACTAATTAGTTTTATCTATTTCCAAACTGCTAATTTGTCTATTTTATACCCCCACAAACTCAGAGTTGGGAGCAGTGGACCAAGTTTTCAGCACCAACATTGCTCGAAGTTAAGTGGGCTGACATAATCAAAGTCCTGTGTTAAGTGTTAATGAGACGTTAATAGGTTGTGGACTTAGACGTCTGTTCATCCTTCGCATATTCGTAAAATTTTGAGATTTCTATAGCAATTTTACACAGAGGGTTAATGAAATAATTAGCCATGTTTTCTATACATTGTAACGATTTTAGTGCAATTCCTCTTATTTGCAAACTTCTACTAACGTTCGAATGACTAAACTGTTGAATAAATAACTCCAATATTCGATAATGCAAAATGGCCTTTATTATACTACTTTCAAAATAACACTCCTATTGCTCGACAGATAGCGTGCTTAAATCAAACCGATTTTCGTGCCTCAACTGTTGCCGCTTTTATACTGTGCGGTTTCTTCGCCGGCATATTTCTAGGCGCTTCTTTTTCCAGAACTTACTAGTTAGTTATCAGCTATAAATTTCTCAGCTATAACTACAGATGCACAATTTTATAGCTTCTCTCATACCCCATGCGCGTGTATATGTGAGTGATACTTGCACAATTATTGCATACTTTTGGGAGTATCTCAGATATATGCATGTAGTTGTGAGTTGCTTCTCCACTGCGTGTACGTACATATGTGTAGACATAATGATTGATTCGTTTATTTAGATACAAGTGACTTTCCAAATGAATCACTTTCATTTTGGTGCGTGGTTTGGCAATGGTTTGTATGCGGTACACTACATAGTTGATCCGTTTTACAACTTTGTACGGGCTTTCCCAATTACACTGCAATTTCGTAACCTTTTTTTCGTTGTGGGTTGTATAACAGCACCAAATCTCATTCCTGAAACCCTTCCGAATTACTTGCTTTATGGTATCTGGCTTTCATCTTGTCACTCATAATCTTTGCTCTTGCCTTACCAGATCGTGTATCTCTCGCAGCTCTTCTTCCAAGACCCCAGTGGATTTCTTGACATTTCCCTCCGCATTGGCATCTATCCCAAACTTCAAATCAGCTGGCAGTCAAAGATCATTGCCAAAAACTACCTTTGCGGGAGTTTGGCCCGTTGTCTCATACACTGCCGATCGGTAAGCCATCAAGAATAATGATATGTGTGTATCCCACTCCTTATGGTACTTGTCTACTACCTTCCTTAAATGCTCCTCCAATGTTCTATTGAAACGTTCCACCATACCATCGGACTGAGGATGCAATGCAGTTGTCCGTGTTTTTCGAATGCCCAATGATTTACACATTTCCTGGAACACAGCTGATTCGAAATTCCTGCCTTGGTCAAAATGTAACTCCATTGGTACACCATACCTTGCAACCCAATTGTTTATAAACACTTCTGTTACTGTTTTCGCTTCTTTATTTGGGATTGGGTATACCTCTAGCCATTTGCTGAAATAATCCATAACCACCAGTACATATTTGTTTCCGCAGTTGCTAGTAGGAAATGGACCTGCGACATCCATAGCGATTCTTTCAAATGGCTGAGTTATATTGCTTCATCTGGCCATGACTTCGGGTTTTTGGGCCTTTCGCTCTGCTGCAAACCTCGCAGTTCGCAATCCACTCAGTGACCGACTGACGGCAACCAACCCAATAGAATCTCTGTTTAATCTTCTCGAGCGTCTTCGTGATTCCCTCCGCTTGGACCGTTATGCAGCTCGCTGAGCTCGTCAGGAATCCTCTTTCTGGGCACAACTATCAGTTTCTTCTTGCATTGACCATCCTCACTCGCCCATATTCGATGAAGGCAACTGGATATCAATTCTAAACTGTTCCACTGTGCCCAATATGACTTCGCAATGGGACTCTCTGCTAACATCTCTTCTATGTTTGGTCTTTCGTTTCGTTCGAGCCCTTGCATAACATGTGACAGATCTGTATCTTCCCAGCTTTCTTAGTTGTTCCTTGTGCCATTCATCCGTACATGTTATAGTCATTAGCCGGACATCTATAATGTCTTCTTTAGCCTCGGCCCTTGAACAGTGCTTGCATTCCAAACTACATGGTCTTCGTGACATTCCATCGGCATTCCCATGGGTACTACCTTTCCGATGCTCAATGGAAAAGTCATAGCTTTGTAGCCGCTTGATCTACCGTGCCAATTGTCCTTCTGGATTACGGAACTGCAGAAGCCATTTCAACGCTTCGTGATCTGTCCTGACTCGGAATCGCTGGCCATAGAGGTATTTGTAAAAATGTTTAATGCACTCTACCAATGCCAACAGCTCTCTCCGTGTAACGCAGTAGTTCCTCTCTGGTTTCCCAATTAAACGGCTGTAGTATGCAACTACCTTCTCCTGTCCATCAACCAGTTGCGACAAAACGCCTCCTATAGCATATCCACTCGCATCTGTATCTAGAATAATTGTTGCTCCTGGAATCGGATATGCCAATATTGGGGCAGTGCACAAACGCTCCTTCAATGTTTGGGAAGCCAACTCTTGCTCCTTTTTCCATTCAAAAGCTTTATTTTTTCCTGTAAGCTCATGGAGGCTATGGGCTACGCTGGAAGAGTTTGGTACAAATCTGCAGTAATATGTGCACAGCCCAAGGAAACTTCTCAATTCATGTAGGTTCAGTGGTCTTGGCCAATCCTTTACTGCCTCTATCTTTTCATTCGCAGTACAGATGCCTTTTGTCGTTACCTTGTGACCCAAATAATTTACTTCCTTTTTAAACAGCGAACACTTTTTGGGACTTAGTTTGATGGTGTCACTAATATTCGTCACAATAAAAACCCAATGTTCCATATAAAATACAAATTCTTAATTATCTCATTGTTGTTTTATTGAGTGCCTAATGGAGTCAAAAATCTAGACGGTTTTGTGGGCGCTATTTATACATTAGTGGATTGTGTCAATAAAAAATAAGTAGAAACTTCTAGATTCAGGAAATGGGAACAAAGCAAATATTTGGCTTTTTTGATAAAGAACATTTGCTTGTGATTTGTTTAGATATTTGCCCAATTTAATTGTGCTATTGAAATGAGAAAGGCCATGTGATATAATGTTTGTATTTTTAATGAATAAACACAGAAAAGTACAAAGGGTGAACTTATTAGTTTTATCTGTTTCCAAACTGCTACTCTCAGAGAAAAAACGCATTGTAAAACAAGTAAGGAAGTCTAAGTTCTGGTGAAACCGAACATTACATACCCAGCTGTACACTTGAAATGCTGTTGTTTTGTGTGCTTAAAAAAGCTGCGCAATAATACATATACATATGGTTCTATCATGAACTAACTTTTCTTCGAGCTATGGCTCGCGAAACATAGAAAATTGCTTAGATTTAAACGTATTTTAATGACAATAAAAGCTTTACGCTGAAAAATAGCAGTTAAATCCATTTTTTTTTTTTGGAAAAGGAAAAAGAAGAGGAGAGGGGAAAAACGATAAGTGAAAACCATAGCCAAAACTGAAGCCGGAGGCGGAAACAAAACCGGACTACGTGTTATCAATTTGATACCGAAGTGTCAAGTTATCGATGAGCTATCGGTTTGTTATCGATGCGTTTCGGACGTTTCATCCATTTCTTATCGGCGTGTTATCGGTTTGTTATAAATTTTTTAAGAAGTGTTATAAATTCGGCCTAAAATCTTTTCGGAGTTTATTACGCCTTGCATTTATTTATTTATTTGTTATAAATTTGCTAACAATAACAAAGTTTATCGATGAGTGATCGATTTATTTGACAAGTTACCAGTTTACTATCGAGATACTATCGAAAAGTTATCGATTATTCATCAAAAAGTAAAAGATGTTATCAAAAGTTATCGATTCACTGAAAATGTATCGATTTGTATCTTAGTGCTAACAACTTGTTATAGGCGGGTAATCGATTTTTATCGAAAACTTATCGATTGTTTTATAGAAAAGTTATAGGATGTATATCGAAAAGTTATACATTGATTGTATATGGAAAAGTTAACGATGTGTTATTAAAAACTTAACGATTTCTTATCGAAAAGCTATAATCTGTTGTCAAAAAGTTTTCAGATTTGTTATCGAAATGTTATCAATTTTTATCGGTGTTTTACCAATTTATTGTAGGCATGTTATTCATTTGTTATCAACGACTGACTCATCGTGTCGTCACATGCTGAAAAAACTTCAATATTTAAATGATGGCTTATCTCTAATCTATCAAAAACAAGCCGATTAGGCACCAATAAGAAGCTGATTACTCGGAGATAACAAGCTGATAACTCGACCACAATTTTTTTGTTCGATAACAAGCCGATAATAAAAGATAACCCGTCGGTATCAGTTGTAGTTTCACCGCCAAAACTCATCAGCCTTGCAGATACCGTTCTGAGTCGATGTAGTTTGTAGAAAAGCATTAATAGTGGCGCGACGCAAATTAGAAGAAAAAATCACTCCTTATATTTTTAATTTAATATCATCCACCTTCTGTTATGAGGATGGGCTGAGCGGTCCAGGGTCGCACACGTTGCACAGCAAGCCAGGTAAGATGCTCATTGGAGTCTATCCAATCTAGGAGCCAATGTGTATTCCCAGGTGGTGATAGTGTTACACCCGGATCAATTCCCTGAATATGTTGCTCCATCTTTAGAACTGAGTGTCTGCCGTACGATTGCCTTTCGGTGGTATGTGGAGCGTTGTGATTTTTATATGAGCCCAATGGTTGTCGAGCCTTTTGTCGTGGTATCAAAAATTAGCGCTCCTTGGCGTAGTCTAGATTATTTACCCGACCTCTTTTTGAGCCACTGCGCTGATGAAATCTTCTAAGCTCAGCTCAAATACCATACGGTTAAGCCTGCGCCCCTTGCAAACGCCCGACTGCATTTCGTGGGCGTGAATGTTCCCTCTGTTACCTTTAGCCGTGTCGACATACACTGATGCTGTTTGTGGTTTTGTCTTGTAGGCCATGTAATTCCGGAATTCGGGTGATATGATAATCGGAGAAAACGGCACAGAGGTAGACTGAGCCAAATAGCTAAGGCATCGTGTCACCTGAGATATCGGTCTACACTTCGGCACCTCACTCACGTGGCTCTCCTTTGATCGGACTCGGCAGTTCATCGTAGTTAAGGCAACCTTCTTCTTCTTCTTGTATCGATAAAGACGCTCCCGAAGGTTTCTGGGAGTGCTATCGATGTTGACAGTGCTTTGCCGGATATATATCCTGTAGGTATGTTCCAGTAAAAAAACAACTTTCAGGTACTAGCCCGCCCACCTCGGAAGTGATTTCATATGATCGCGTTGAACCTTTTAGGCCCCCACCCCTAGTCTATGAAAAATTTCGGCTGCCAGAGCCTTGCCTGCTAACAGGATTCCCCTCGGATAGGTAAGATTGATTGGACGGCGTAAGCTATAAAGCTGTGTACTGTGCCTATCACCCCCTTGAAGCCCAGGTAAGGTAATCTAATCGGATTCATGGATACCGTCGGGACTATGAGGTGCTCCCAAATTCAAGGTGAAATTTATATTTAACTCTACATTTTATACAACGTTCATACCATTTATTGAAATATGAAATTGTAGTTTTATTCACAGCTCTGCTACCTTTGGTGGTCCACTTAATGAATTATTAATCAAATCAATGCAATCATATTATTGTCAGGGTTTGGCGCCGATACCGATAAATCATTTGTTGGTGTGACTATTTAGACAACTTAAACCGCATTTTATTCTAACAGCAATTTAGATACATGAGCTACAAGCCGTAGTCAACACATGATTAACATACATGCCCACTATCGACTTGTAGTTTTATATAAAAAATAATTTGCATACGCTTACAGGGTGCTACGAAGATTTATCAGCTTTCTTTTTTTAATAAACATATGTAGTACCTTATTCTTATAGCCATCAAATGCATTTTTGGGATTTAGAGCGATGATGGGTTAGGAAGGAGTGAGGGAGAGTGAAATGGATGAGAAGAATAGAAAACGAGGGAATGAGAGTAGCCTGGGCAGTCAAGAGCACGGTTGCCACAAGCATGAACAAAAAAATAACCAACGAGCCCAAAAAAATAACCAAAAAGTAACAAACGATTCAAAAAGCAGTTTTTATCGATTTAACAAAAACAAAAATCATGTGTTACATATGTAGGTATTAGCATTCAACTCACTCAAAAAACAAACAAAACCCCAGTTCATATGCTATATAAATAAAGTTATACATATGTACATTAAAAATAAATGACTTAGTGCGGTTTTTAAAAAGTTGTACTTTTTAAACGGGTTTATTTAGCTTGAGTTGACAGGCAGGCCGCATGCACGGCCGCACGGCCGTTGTGAACGAATCTTGTAATTGAAATTTAAGTAACTTCCCGATAAGCTACAAGCTTGAAACTTGGAATATAGTTCAGAACCCGATGACAATGCAATAATAAGAAAAAATCGCCGCTAGGTGGCGCAAGGATCGAGATATTCACAAAATTCGCATTTGTGGTCCGATTTGGCTCATATTCGTAACACGTAATACATGAAAGAATAGAAATCGACCTGTGACCAACGCCCAATGCTTTTATTTAATTGTCTGATCAACGCCCTAGATTGATAAGGAGTGTGCTGACTAGTACCTAGGACCTACCTAATTATTTTCTAGCTTTTCGTATTATTATTATTTCATGTAAGTATTGTTTTCAATAAAACCGTTTAACTTAAACATTTTTTTTTTATTATTTTTTAAGTCTTAGATTGATGTTACGGTGGCTTTACGTCAGACTTCAACTTTGACAAAAACTTCAAGCATACATGTTTTTTGAAGGTTAGGAGAATCTTTCAACTTCAAAGCGAAACGAAAACTTAAGTAACCCTTAACTACTTTAACATTAGTTGTCGAACTTGAAGTATGGCGTAAAGCCCTATCTGACGCCGTTTTTACGGTGTCCATATTTCCCTATCCCCAATATCATAGCACAATTCTTTTGCCCTCATCAAATTGTTCACAGTAGTGAACTCAAGTTTATTTCCTAATTTTGTTTTAATTAAACCATGCGCGGTTCCAGGGGGGGGGAACTTTTTTTTGTATTGACTGTAATGAAGTATATAATACTAATCTACATAGTAATTTCTTATCACAAAACGGATTTTTACTAATTTTTAATTTTCTTGCTTTTTTACGTTATTATTACATATATTTAAAAAAAAGTCCCCCCCCCCCCCCCCCCCCCCCCCCGGGAACCACGCATGATTAAACTTAGTTCAAAAAATTGACGTTCTGTATATGCAGAGCTGTGTTTAAAGCACATCAGATTAAATACAAAGTTTGATAAGTTATTAAACGCTTTTTCAATAAGACCATTTTTAAAAAGACTAACCTGATCCCAAAAAGCAACTAAATCCAGGTCATCTTAAATGATTTTTGGATAGTCTTAATAGGTGCCATTCCCTTATAACCGATTCTGCATCCGAGCACAATACATAGGAGAAATTATTTACAAGTTGCATAATTGCTGTATTCGTTTGACATATCGCATTTTTTGGAATAATAATTGACAAATCTTTAATATCTTGTCTACTAAAATCAAAGCGCAGTTTTAACTGTTTCAGCACTTCAATATAAAACTCACGTATGTCAATTTTTATTTTAAATATTTCCATCTCTGAACACTAGGTAACTTTCCGCCTTAATTCCAATAAATATATCTTTTACAGGTAAAAATCTACTTTGATCACAGAAGTCAAGGTTTGTTAGGTTTTGCACATTTTCTAAAAATTGGTTGTCCATATAATTACATGCAATTAGTTTAAAATTGATTTCGATTTGCAAATACAAGAAGGGTAGACGAACGTTTTCTGACTGAAATTCTTTATTTAAATCATTGATTATTTTAAGAATGCAGGACAAAAAAAAACACCTTAACTTCTTTATCTTCCATTAAATTTGCTCGATCTCTTGCTTTTATACCATTAACTTCTTGTACAGATGACAAAACGTACAATTGTAAGGCTTCCCATTGCTTTATTAATAATATTTTCGAGTGCTAGCCATCTAGTCAAGGAAAGCCCTAAAATTTTGTATAGCGGTACATTACAAAAATCTTGAAACTCTTTAGTTCACAAATTCTTATAAGGCTGTATGAGACAAATTTATATATTTCGACATAAAGTTTCGATTTCCATAGTGAGTTTCTTGCACGCATAACTTGAACACAAATGCAACGAATGGCAACTACATTTTAAATAAACAAATTTTCTGTCTTTTCCAAACTTGGCCTTTAAGCCATTTAATTCTCAAGCCATGGGATATTGTTGTCATCAAGAAACGATTTTATGCTTTGATATATGTATTCAGCATCTGCTTGTACCAATTCGATCAACAAACGTTAAAAATCGAGATATCCCATCAAAATACCGTACTACTAAAACCAAACACTATCTAGTTGAAATATCCATTGTCTCATCAACGATTAGAGAAAACTTTGAACATCGCATTGCACACCTTATTTAGTTTATTGCCCTGCTATCTAATTTTTCAACTATTTGAGTGGTTTTTGTCCGTCCGCACTTCAAAGCTTTGGCTATACTGGAATTTGGACAACATGCCCTTAATAAATTTGGCAAAGAATCCATCAGCAAAAATGGAAGGTTGTGCTTAACAATAAACACAGCTAAAATTTACTCGGCATTGCCTACTTGTCTACAAGGATTTACTTGCTCACCACTTTTATACGAATCTATTTTTAACTGGTTCTTTTTTTGTTCCTCCGGTTGAATATATGACTGACTTTTACTATATTTTGTCATATAGCTAAAATGGTTCATCAACAATTTTTCACATATTTCGCAATATGACTTTTCCTCTTTTTCCTCGAGCCAAGAAAACTTTTCAGCCCACTCTACACGAAATTTACGCCGCAGTGTAGTTTTCTCACTAAAAATTTGAAAAAATTTTGATAAGTGGTTATTGAATTATGATTTTTTTGTTGCACTTATTTGAAATTAAAATTAATAGAATACAATAGTTGGTTAAGCTATTTAAACACATACAATGTACGTACAGGCCCTTTTACTGTGATACTACAATACAAACCTTTGATTTGGGACCGGCTCTTCTTTTTCGACACAATCATCATTCCCGCAGCTATTACTTTCTGCTTTTTTCTGTCGAACAACGAATCTAATAAAATTTTAATATAACTAAGTAATTATGATAATTTGCCAAATATAACTTACTTATACATTTCCACAGCCAAATTGTTTACATTTTTCTCGCACAAATTCAATTGAAGCCTAAGTTGGGGAGTAACCGAACATTACATACTCAGTTGAGAGCTTTGGAGACAAAATAAGGGAAAATCGCCATCTAGGAAAATGAACCTAGGGTAACCCTGGAATGTGTTTGTATGACATGGGTATCAAATGGAAGGTATTAAAAAGTATTTTAAAAGGGAGTGGGCCATAGTTCTAAAGGTGGACCAGGGGTGACTCTAGAATGTGTTTGTAAAGGGGAGTGGGCCTTAGTTCTGTGGTGTGGACCAGGGGTGACTCTAGAATGTGTTTGTACGATATGGGTATCAAATTAAAGGTATTAATGAGGGTTTTAAAAGGGGTGGTGGTAGTTGTGTATGTGGAGGCGTTTTCGAGATATCGACCAAAATGTGGACCAGAGTGACCCAGAACATCATCTGTCGGGTACCGATAATTTAATTGTATATGTAATACCACGAACAGTATTCCTGCCGAGATTCCAAGGGCTTTTGATTTCGCCTTACAGAAATTTTTCATTTCTTCTACTTAATTTAGTATAAAGTTATTTTTTGCGTCAATAAACCAATCAAATTACCATGTTTCATCCCTTTTTTCGTATTTGGTATAGAATTATGGCATTTTTTTTTCATTTTTAGTAATTTTCGATTTCAAAAAAGTGGGCGCGGTTATAGTTGGATTTCGTCCATTTTTTGTACCAAGATAAAGTGAGTTCAGATAAGTACGTGGACTAAGTTTAGTAAAGATATATCGGTTTTTGCTCAGGTTATCGTGTTGACGGCCGAGGGGAAGAACAGACGGACGACTGTGTATAAAAACTGGGCGTGGCTTCAACCGATTTCGCCCATTTTTACAGAAAATAGTTACCGTCATAGAATCTATGCCCCTACCAAATTTCAGGATTGGAAAATTTTTGTTCGACTTATGGCATTAAAAGTATTCTAGACAAATTAAATGAAAAAGGGCGGAGCCACGCCCATTTTGAAATTTTATTTTATTTTTGTATTTTGTTGCGCCATATCATTACTGGAGTTGAATTTTAACATAATTTACTTATATACTGTAATGATATTAACTTTTTTTTTAGATTTGACTTAAAAAAAAATTTTTTTTGTAAAGTGGGCGTGGTCGTTCTCCGATTTTGCTAATTTTTATTATGCATACATATAGTAATAGGAGTAATGTTCCTGCCAAATTTCATCATGATATCTTCAACGACTGCCAAATTACAGCTTGCAAAACTTCGAAATTACTTTCTTTTAAAAGTGGGCGGTGCCACGCCCATTGTCCAAAACTTTACTAATTTTCTATTCTGCGCCATAAGTTCAACTCACCTACCAAGTTTCATCGCTTTATCCATCTTTGGTAATAAATTATCGCACTTTTTCTATTTTTCGAAATTTTCGATATCGAAAAAGTGGGCGTGGTTATAGTCCGATATCGTTCATTTTAAGTAGCGATCTGAAATGAGTGGCCAGGAACCTACATATCAAATTTCATCAAGATGCCTCAAAATTTACTCAAGTTATCGTGTTAACGGGCAGACGGACCGACGGACGGAAGGACGGACATGACCCAATCAAATTTTTTTTCGATACTGATGATTTTGATATATGGAAGTCTCAATCTATCTCGATTCCTTTATGCCTGTGCAATCAAATTTAATATTCTCTGTGAGCTCTGCTCAACTGAGTATAAAAAGCTCGTTGCTAGTGGTGAGAGTGCTTATTTATATTTGTGTTATCGTTATTATTTAAAGCTAAAATGTATTCATCTTAAAGCCTGTTTCCGTATAGTCAGAAATAGTCAGAATCGGTCAGCAAAACTGCCAAAAGCTGACGGGTTTCATACAAGAAATAGGTTAGTGCTGACAGTTTCTTGGAGAAAGTGAATGGTCTGTTTATTTCTGCATATTCACATGAACCGGTAATTGGTTAGCCAGTGTTGAAAAATGTTTTATATTAGTATTGTAGGACAATTATTTCTATACTTCCTTGTGCAGCAAAAATCTCGAAAAAAAAGTTACCAAATGCGTCTGAAAGTAACCAAGTAAAAAACGGCGAAAAAAATAACCAAGTGTGGTTACTAATAACAAAGTTCGGCAACCGTGGTCAAGAGTAGCAGAGCGAAATAAAAAGACTTGGGAGATTCATGAACTGGCTGGTCCGTGGGGACCTCACATGAACTGGATTTGTCTATATCGAAGATCAAACATAAAAATAAATTTGCCCTCTTGGCAAATGATAGAAACATTTAAGGACCATTGCCACTTGTTTCGTCTAGAGATGACAGATGTAGTCCAACGAGCGCAGACCACGAACACAGTACTCACTTTCCACATCCTCGTTCACTAACATGGCCTGTACCTACGCCCATCAGAAGCCTACAGTCTTCTCTCCTTCTTGTGACAAGAGTAATGAGAGAGAGAGAGATTTTGGAAGTCTTGTGGGAGGCACAAACAGGTGCTGCATATCTAAAAACGTGTTATACCCTGTATTATGACATGCATACTGTACTAATGGGCTAATCCCCTGGGCACTTGCCAGTTTAATAAATAGTAAAATTGATTTATGTTAGCTGATTTGCGATCGATTATTAATGCCGCCTGCTATAACTTTACTTAAATACTTTACTATCGGAGGACGCTGTATGCAATTATTTTATACGTGGACACGATCAGGTGGTCAAAGATCAGTTCATCTGAAAACACTCACCATTTCGGACGTTTGATTTAAGCAACGATCTTAGCGCATAAGGCCACTCAATCCATACTATTTTATATAAAATATTGACAGATTGAAAACATTTTTTTTGTTCAAGGTGTACAATTAACTCTTTACATTTTTGAATTTCTACGTTCATATAATTAACCAAATAATTCGCTGATTGGTTAAGTTTGAGTTGGTGGTCATGAAGATCGCTAAACGTCACAAAGTTCTCCATATATAATTTGCAAGAAATATGATCTTATTTAATGAGTCTTAACGCTAAAAATTTACAAAGTATTCAGTAATTCGTCTCTAGCGACGACAGACGCTGGTCGGAATCACTAAGGTATATCAAGTTTTCCCCCTCATGTTTATCAACTCAGTAAATGTTCCCCTTTTTCCATTGCTGCCAAATTCCAGTGCTAATAGATATAATTATGGGACCATACATTTTCCAGAAAAAAGATCTTGGATTTGTTCCATATTGCATCTTCTTTGGCTACCGTGGTGGTTTTGGCCGTTGCGTATCAAGTCCTGGCAGCTATTTCGCGATAACCGACGTCAACTGGGAGCACCATTAGAGTTAAAGTTTTCCAAAACCTGTACCTCGCAACTCAGTGGAGAACTCTATTTACTTCTGCTTACAAATACAGATACTCAACGGAATACTTTGTGTGTCAGAGCATTCTCACAACATGACCTTGACAACGAAGCTTTTCGGGCTTTATTCATTACATTACGCTTATGTCTATATATGTAAAACACATACAACTAATCGCTAAACCTCCACCCATACAGCTTTTGATAAAATTTTTATAAACGTTTTTCGAATTGTTTCTGCATGAAAGAGTGATATTTCGTTTTTCGAGCATCAGTCAAGTTCCAAATGTAGTATAATAAATTGATTGGCTGTTGACGTGGTCATGGTCACGGGAAAAGCAAGATTAAACTAGGTAGGTACTTTAGAACAAGTTTTTCTCAGCGAGGGTGCCCTTCTCCAGTGGTTTGGCAAACACTCTCAGTCTATTTCTGCCATAAAAAGCCTTTCAGCAAAATTACAGATGCCTTTCGGAGACGGTGTAAAATATATAAGTGCCATCTCGCCAATTTCTATGAAGGATTAAAAAGTAGTTGGAGGTAAGGCTCGGTCAAATCTTCTCGCAGGCTTATCGCGCCAATTAGGTTTTATTTTTCTAACTCTTGTGAGTATATTAATGCAGGTGTGGCCCGAAATTGTAAGCCTAAACATTTAAATCCATATGATCGGACAGATTACCTTCTTTTGAGTACCCACGTAGGCTAAATATGGACACCATTCAATGTGGTAAACAAATTATCAGCAAAGACGATTTTTTGCAGGAAAGTAATGTCTTTTTGTGAGGGCCAACAAAACCCGATCGCCTTTATGCACATATCTTGGCTGATTACGTTCTTTGATGGTATACAAAATTCCCTTCAAAGGATATGAATTAGAAGCGCCACAGACTTTAAATATTTTAATACCATATGTTTGGGATTGGAGGGTATATATTGAGCAAATTTAGTAATACACCCCCTGAATGAGAACAACTGTTCGTCTACATTTATATTTTTTTTTGGCTTTAAAAGTGGATCCAAATGATTATTTGGCTTGTTCTTATTGTTTGTCCGGCGTGAATTACGCGTTCACCGACGAATCTAATAAAGGCAGCTCTAGTGAATCGTAGTATCACATAGTGGCTCCGTAGATTGACCAGGAGTCTGATCCCCATTACTCTGTGCAGAGCTGAATATTTGCATGTTTCAATCCAGCAGCAAGCGAAATTCCAATATTGGCGCATAGCTCATTCTCAGCAATCATTTTCTATATCATTGGTGTTTTTCCAGACTGAACTTTTCAGTTAATTTCAAGCGTTCCGATTTTTTCACACATAGTACCTAATACCCTTTTTTTCCTTCGCTACTATGGACTTAAATATGTCCATTAGATTCCAAGACAGGTAACTTTTTACAGTTCCTCCCGCTTCTCTCAAAAGTTTTTAGTTGCGCACACGGCTAGACGGTAATAGAGTATTGGTCCACTTTGTTCCATTGGAAGCCACAAAGCAGTTGGAATTTGGTGCCAGATAAATCTTCAATATCCCCATATCGCTGCTCCTCTGACGTACCTACATACTAAAAGAACGGGAAGTTTTTCAAATAATAATTATAAAAACAAACATAAAATGTTGACTTACCGGGTGAGGATAAGAAATACTCAAAAATTTTCTGACATTTTTAGATATACTTTTCCACCGTGGTGTGACGGTAGCGTGCTCCGCCTACCACACCGTATGCCCTGGGTTCAAACCCCGGGCAAAGCAACTTCAAAATTTTAGAAATAAGATTTTTCAATTAGAAGAAAATTTTTCTAAGCGGAGTCGCCCCTCGGCAGTGTTTGGCAAGCGCTCCGGGTGTATTTCTGCCATGAAAAGCTCTCAGTGAAAACTCATCTGCCTTTCAGATGCCGTTCGGAGTCGGCATAAAGCATGTAGGTCCCGTCCGGCCAATTTGTAGGGAAAATCAAGAGGAGCACGACGCAAATTGGAAGAGAAGCTCGGCCTTAGATCTCTTCGGAGGTTATCGCGCCTTACATGTATGTATGTATGTTTCCACAAAATTTACTGGCAGTACAGAAAGTAAAATGATCTGGTGACCACACTTTAACTCACCATAAAAGCACTGACTGAATATTTTCTTGAAAATCTATACATTTTTATTCGTTTCAGCATTTTTACCGTTCTTTTTCAAAGTAGATACGAATAAAAAGCAACGATGTTAATTATTGCTTCACTCATAACCTCATGGCTGGTATAAAATGAGCAAATATGTAATAAAATCAAAGAGGATAAATATAATAAGAGACGCGACTCTTTAATTTGCGTAATATTTTTGGTTAGGGTAATCGCAGGTTTTTTGTTTTTTTTGGGAGAGATGTGCATAAATGTCTTCTATACATTTCGTGGGGTATTTGCGGTTATTTTTCCGTATTTAATTACTTAATTAATTCTCTTTCCAAAAATCACATTTGCATAATACTGTTTTCACACAGAAACTTAATGATCTCATTTCACCTGCTAATGAAATCGTAAATTTTTTGCTTTCACACAGAAGTAATTGCTCGATTAGTATGAACGATGAGACAGACAATCATGGCGGAACGATACAAGGTGGGAGCATGGTGACATACCTACAAACAAAAAAAATTCCATGTAATTGTAAATTCGATGGACAAATGTCAAAATCCTACTGCGCCGGTAGTTGATGTATCAAATCAAATAAAAAAGGTTATAATCAGCTGTTCGATGCGGCCACCTTGTATCGTTCCGCCATGCAGACAATGACATTTACTTTGACAAATGACATTTTTAAGCACTGAACACACCAAAAACTAAGAAGCGGAACGCGGCCAACAGAGTTGCATTGTGCTTTTGACTTCATTAGGCATTCGATTAGCTACTAATGAAATAATTATAGATTCGAATTTTGTAGGGAAGATTGAGCTCAATAAGCGTCGTAATGTAGAAAACTGCCTTTATTATTCAATAAGCCGTCTGTGTGAAATTAGTATAAGGTGCCTTCACGGCATGGATAAATGCGAGACAATTAAAAATGTCCCTCACAGAAAATATTAGACATCATTTTGTTTATTTCCAGCGAGTTACTTGCCACTCGTAGCAGACTGGTGGCTCTTATTTATTTATCCTCTTTGATAAAATCTAAATTTATAAGCATTTAATTAAAAATCAAAACTCTTCCACTTTTTTATTCTTAGATATTTTGATTTATTCCAAATAGTACTTAACTACATATGTATGTGTGGATGTGTATATATATAAATGACGATAATGCAGCCCATTTCGTGCAGATAGGACAAAACACACTATTAACGTCGAATGCAACAACTGGGGATGTAGCTCAGATGGTAGAGCGCTCGCTTAGCATGTGAGAGGTACGGGGATCGATGCCCCGCATCTCCAGGATTTAGAACAACTTAGCAATACTTTTTATTTATTTTATTAACCCAAAAATCAACTTAACCCTTTCGAACTTGTTGGTACACCGTATGTGTATATTGGACTAAATCCTCAAAATCACACTCAAACTGAATAAAAAATATACCAAAGCAGGCTTTTTAGTTTGTCTAAAGGTACGTATAAAAACGAAATTATTTTCTCCTGTGCAGTACGCTCAGTTTTGAGTAAAATAGTGAAAGATTCGGACACGTGTTTGGTTTTTGAATAACAATCTTAAAACAAAAAGTTGTAATTGCCAAACAAATTATTTTTATGGAAGGTATTTATTTAATTTACAAGCTTTAGCATATTTAGTGAAACATTTACATGGATTTGCTTGAGTTTGTGGAGTTTCAGTGAGCTGGTACTTATATGTACCAGTAGTATTTTATACTCTGGTGAATCTGGTACCCCTTCATCATCCAATAGTGAGCTATCAGATTTTGAAAGCATTATAGCACCGAACGAATTTGTGGTATCCTATTTAATACAAGATGGTAATGAGAATTACATCTCAACAAACTTTAGGTTATAGTAATCTCTTTGAGAAAATTCCATGCCTATACATATTATAAGTGATTATCGTAGACGTAATATAAGTCCGAAAATTCCTCTCAATTCTTTGCCCTTTCAAAATTTTTCAAAAGATGTTTCCTCGAAGCCTGTGCATGTATATCGCACAATGTACAAATTACCCCATTTCTGAGTCTCAAACCGCAAAAAATAGTTCAAATATAGTAAAGACTGATACAAATTATACTGGGCTCTATGTTCGTTTTGTCTTTATAACAAGCTTCCGCCTTTAAAACATTGGTCAAAACATCCTTCAATAAATAATGCTTTTATCAAGACTGCAATATCTCGTGACCGCTATACATTTTTGGCATCAAAATTGTATTTTGCATTTTCTCAGAAACCAACTGATTGCAGTAAAACTTATTACATCGACAATGTTGTGGAGTATTTGAAAACTTCATTTCCAAAATACCGGCAGGAAAAGGTTAGGCAGAGAAGAGATGAGTCAATGGCAAAATATAAAGAAAGATCATCCTTAAAACAATATATGCCACTCAAATCAGTAAAATGTGGAATAAAAATGTGGCTGCGATGAGACTCTGAGACGGGATACATGTATGATTTCAATACGTGTGGTTAAAGCTTAGTTAGTACAATTAAAGAACAGGTAAGGAAGGTTAAGTTCGGGTGTAACCGAACATTACATACTCAGTTGAGAGCTATGGTGGCAACATAAGCGAAAATAACCATGTAGGAAAATGAACCGAGGGTAACCCTGGAATGTGTTTGTATGCCATGTGTATCAAATGAAAGGTATTAAAGAGTATTTTAAGAGGGAGTGGGCCATAGTTCTACAGGTGGACGCCATTTAGGGATATCGCCATAAAGGTGGATCAGGGTTGACTCTAGAATTTGTTTGTACGGTATGGGTATCAAATGAAAGGTGTTAATGAGTATTTTAAAAGGGAGTGATCCTTATTTCCATAGGTGGACGCCGTTTCGAGATATCGCCATAAAGGTGGACCAGGGATGACTCTAGAATTTGTTTTAACGATATGGGTATCAAATGAAAGGGGTTAATGAACATTTTAAAAGGGAGTGGGCCTTAGTTCTATAGGTGGACGCCTTTTCGAGATATCGCCATAAAGGTGGACCAGGGGTGACTCTAGAATGTGTTTGTACGATATGGGTATCAAATTCAAGGTATTAATGAAGGTTTTAAAAGGGAGTTGTGGTAGTTGTATAGGTGGTCGCCTTTTCGAGATTTCGCCATAAAGGTGGACCAGGGGTGACTCTAGAATGTGTTTGTACGAAATGGGTATCAAATTCAAGGTATTAATGAAGGTTTTAAAAGGGAGTGGTGGTAGTTGTATAGGTGGTCGCCTTTTCGAGATATCGGCATAAAGGTGGACCAGGGGTGACTCTAGAATGTGTTTGTACGAAATGGGTATCAAATTCAAGGTATTAATGAAGGTTTTAAAAGGGAGTTGTGGTAGTTGTATAGGTGGTCGCCTTTTCGAGTATCGCTATAAAGGTGGACCAGGGGTGACTCTAGAATTTGTTTGTACGATATGGGTATCAAATAAAAGGTGATAATGGGTATTTTAAAAGGACGTGGGGCTTAGTTCTAAAGATGGACGCCTTTTCGAGATATCGCCATAAAGGTGGACCAGGGGTGACTCTAGAATAAGTTTGTACGATATGGGTATCAAACTAAAGGTATTAATGAGGGTTTTAAAAGGTAGTGGTGGTAGTTGTATAGGTGGTCGCCTTTTCGAGATATCGCCATAAAGGTGGACCAGGGGTGACTCTAGAATTTGTTTGTACGATATGGGTATCAAATGAAAGGTGTTAATGAGTATTTTAAAAGGGAGTGATCAATAGTTCCATAGGTTGACGCTGTTTCGAGATATCGCCATAAAGGTGGCCAGGGGTGACTCTAGAATGTGTTTGTACGATATCGGTATCAAATTAAAGGTATTAATGAGGGTTTTAAAAGGGAGTGGTGGTAGTTGTATAGGTGGTCGCCTTTTCGAGATATGGGCATAAAGGTGGACCAGGGGTGACTCTAGAATTTGTTTGTACGTTATGGGCATCAAATGAAAGGGGTTAATGAGCATTTTAAAAGGGAGTGGGCCTTAGTTCTATAGGTGAACGCCTTTTCGAGATATCGCCATAAAGGTGGACCAGGGGTGACTCTAGAATGTGTTTGTACGATATGGGTATCAAAATAAAGGTATTAATGAGGGTTTTAAAAGGGAGTGGTGGTAGTTGTATAGGTGGTCGCCTTTTCGAGATATTGGCATAAAGGTGGACCAGGGGTGACTCTAGAATGCGTTTGTACAATATGGGTATCAAACGAAAGGTGTTATTGAGTATTTTAAAAGGGAGTGGGCCTTACTTCTATAGGTGGAAGCCTTTTCGAGATATCGCCATAAAGGTGGACCAGGGGTGACTCTAGAATGTGTTTGTACGATATCGGTATCAAATTAAAGGTATTAATGGGGGTTTTAAAAGGGAGTGGAGGTAGTTGTATAGGTGGTCGCCTTTTCGAGATATCGGCATAAAGGTAGACCAGGGGTGACTCTAGAATGCGTTTGTACAATATGGGTATCAAATTAAAGGTATTAATGAGTATTTTAAAAGGGAGTGGGCTTTAGTTCTATAGGTGGACGCCTTCTCGAGATATAGCCACAAAGGTGGACCAGGGGTGACTCTAGAATGTGTTTGTAAGATATGGGTATCAAATGATAGGTGTTCATGAGTATTTTAAAAGGGCGTGGGGCTTAGTTCTATAGGTGGACGCCTTTTCGAGATGCCATAAAGGAGGACCAGGGGTGACTCTAGAATGTGTTTGTACGATACGGGTATCAAATTAAAGGTATTAATGAGGCTTTTAAAAGGGAGTGTTGGTAGTTGTATATGTGAAGGGGTTTTCCAGATATCGACCAAAATGTGGACCAGCGTGACCCAGAACATCATTTGTTGGATACCGCTAATTTGTTTATATATATAATACCACGAACCTGTACCCTGCAGAACTTCTTCACTTCATTCTACTTAATATGGTAGGTGTCACACCCATTTTACAAGGTTTTTTTTCTAAAGTTATATTTTGCGTCAATAAACTAATCCAAATACCATGTTTCATCCCTTTTTTCGTATTTGGTATAGAATTATGGCATTTTTTTCGTTTTTCGTAATTTTCGATATCGAAAAAGTGGGCGTGGTCATAGTCCGATTTCGGCCATTTTTTATACCAATACAAAGTGAGTTCAGATAAGTACGTGAACTGAGTTTAGTAACGATATATCGATTTTTGCTCAAGTTATCGTGTTAAATGCCGAGCGGAAGGACAGACGATCGACTGTGTATAAAAACTGGGCGTGGCTTCAACCGATTTCGCCCTTTTTCACAAAAATAAGTTATCGTCCCAGAATCTAATCCCCTACCAAATTTCACAAGGATTGGTAAATTTGTGTTCGACTTATGGCATTAAATGTATCCTAGACAAATTAAATGAAAAAGGGCGGAGCCACGCCCATTTTAAATTTTCTTTTATTTTTGCATTTTGTTGCACCATATCATTACTGGGGTTGAATGTTGACATAATTTACTTATATACTGTAAAGATATTAAATTTTTTGTTAAAATTTGACTTTAAAAAAATTTTTCTTTTAAAGTGGGCGTGGTCGTTCTCCGATTTTGCTAATTTTTATAAAGCATACATATAGTAATAGGGGTAACGTTCCTGCCAAATTTGATCATGATATCTTCAACGACTGCCAAATTACAGCTTGCAAAACTTTTAAATTACCTTCTTTTAAAAGTGGGCGGTGCCACGCCCATTTTCCAAAAATTTTACTAATTTTCTATTTTGCGTCATAAGTTCAACTCACCTACCAAGTTTCATCGCTTTATTCGTCTTTGGTAATGAATTATCGCACTTTTTCGGTTTTTCGAAATTTTCGATATCGAAAAAGTGGGCGTGGTTATAGTCCGATATTGTTCATTTTAAATAGCGATCTGAGATGAGTGCTCAGGAACCTGCATACCAAACTTCATCAAGATACCTCAAAATTTACTCAATTTATCGTGTTAACGGACGGACATGGCTCAATCAATTTTTTTTTCGATCCTGATGATTTTGATATATGGAAGTCTATATCTATCTCGATTCCTTTATACCTGTACAACCAACCGTTATCCAATCAAAGTTAATATACTCTGTGAGCTCTGCTCAACTGAGTATAAAAATAGAGAAAATTTACCACCAACAAACGAAAAATGGGAAAGAAATGACTCCTCGTTCATGGTCAGCACATCTGGTCATTAATATCAGGTATTAAAACTGCAGGCGTACGCGGATCCCAACCACCAAGCCGTTTATCTCAACGAAAAAAGGGAGCTGTCCAAATTATCCTTGCATTTACCAATTCCTATTGAGACTCGAAGACGTTGCGCAAAGTGTGCGCAGGGGAAAACACAAACCAGAACAAAACAAATTTCACAGCAATGTGATATATTACTTTGCAAGATGTGCTTCGCAAAATACCATACTCAAAAATAAATTAGATTCATACATAATTTTCGAAATTTAAGAATTGTTTGTTTACTTTTTAAACATTTTTCTTGGAAGTAATATACTTTTTTGTAAAACTTTTATTTTTTCCAATAAATGATTATCCATCAAAATGAAACTTTTTTATTATTATTGTACGTTGAGAACTGCTGGTACAAATGTTGTACCAGTCCCCCCAACATAAAAATTTGAAATTTTTGAATGAAAATAATCTAATTATTTGTATCTTAATTACTTGAAACTAAATTAAATTATATTTACTTAACAGGCTGAATGCCGATTCGAAAGGGTTAAACTTAGTATTAGTAAAATTTCTTTTATAATATTGCCACAGCGTGTGAATAAACGAAAGATAACGGAACTGGTTGCGAAATAAATAACACAATTTTTTATCGTGCCCTTATTGATATCGAGTCAGTAATGTGAATTTGATGAAACGCCTTTGATCCTAACTGCCTAACGGGCCAGCTTGAGGTAGTTTTTGTGTCAGTCGTTTTGACCTAATGAAAACCAATCATTACTTTTGTTAGTCCTAAAACTCAATAAAATTAAACCATCTGTTAGCGGTGTTGATTTGACAATTGGCACGTTTCAATGACTTTCCTGCTTGGTCGATCAAGTACAACTCCTTCCTTGCAATTGTCGCGGCCATTCTAATTGGGATATATACGGCACAAGTTTCGAGTAATGCACTCTTCTTAGCTAGCTCACCCGCTTTTTGATTTTGTTGCGCTATTTTCTGAATTGCTGCTTGGTCATCAATATACAAGTTGACGCGGCTGCTGTTTAAGCTTGTTTCCTAAAGTGTTTCCACTACTTTTAAGGCTCCATTACTGATACTGAGCATAGACTTGGCTTGGCTTGCGAACTGTCACTTACAGTTCGGTTAAATGAACATTGCATTTTACTGATTACTCAAAACTTAACTTGACTTAGAAGTCTGTTGAATTTTGATTTTCTATGTAAGTTCTAAGTGACGTTTACATTTTGAGATGCCATTTGTTTGATTCCATTTCATTTTGACATTTTGTCATACAAATTGACATTTATTTAAAAATAAATTTCAACGCTGACTATGATGCCAGATTTTATGCACCAAGTGGAGTATAATCGTGGCTAAGTTGCCCAGTTTACGCCAAATCAAGTCAAGTCTATGCTAAGTATCAGTAATGGGGGCTTTAGTCTCGGCTACCACTCTGAAAGACACTGTTTTGTACCAAAAAATAATAATTTTTGGCGCAACCATTGTTTTGGAAAAAGTAAGATCCAATCGAAAATTCTAACACTACCCAAAAGTATGTACTGTGCAAAAGAATAAAATATGCAAGGAAGGCAAATGGGATAACGTTTACAACAACTAAGGCATGCCGTGGCTGAATGCGTTTGTAACACTTCAACCATTGTAGAAGTGCGGCTTCAAATCCCCCTCCCGGGAGAAAAGGCTTTGACAAGATTTACAAGGTATAATCGAAGCAGCTCTCACCTTGTCCGTCCTGATGTCACGTTGTTTAAATTTTTCCAAAATTATTAAACTGCCCAATTATACTTTAACCGTTTTCTATTTGAAAAATGAACAAGTCTCTTTCAGGGCAGCTTTTGTTTTTTATATTCTGCCTGTAGGTAAAATCTCTAGTGAAAAACTGGTGCGCTTCCAGTGTATTCGTAGCCACTACTACTTCGCCCTCTATCTCTTTAGCATGCTTTCAAGTAACTAGATACAAATTTCCACTGTAGAACTATTTATTATATTTGCACGTTTTCTATTGTTCCGAACTAGTACTCTTGTTGATATTATGATTCTGCCTCCCAAAATACCGAAATTCTACATGTTCCTTATAATACGATTTGATCCCCTTTTTCGATAGTCCCGAGCCACTCCATAAATATCTACTACCATTTTAAGACAGTTCTGATCAAGGCGAAAATTCGAAATATTAAAACTGGTACCTTTTTCAACTGATTATACAATAAAGCCCATTTCGTGTTTTGACGCAATGTTTCGGATTTCCCGAAATTACCTTTTGAAGGACGTAGAAATGTTTAATATGATCCATATGCATAAAACTAGTAAAAACTTCTTTCACAGCAATCACTTAAAATTTCAGTATAATTTTCATGTTATTACTTTCAAAAATAGACTTAACTGTTTAATGCATATTGCCCATTGTATATTTACCATGCTGGACTTATTTGGAATATATGCTGTAGAGTTCACGTAAGGGAAAAGCTTTAAAGTGGGGGGATGAAAGCATACTCAAAGTCGAAGTTCCTTGAATACATATTAAATATGATTTATAAAAACCCAAACTGTCGATTTTTGAGCCAGAGAAACTCTTTTATAAATATCGAACTAGTACTTATTTGGTACTCTAGATCTGAACCAGAAATTTTTATTACTAGTTTCTGACTTCCCTACAGGGTAAATACCTACTCCAAATCAAAGAGGATAAATATAATAAGAGACGTGACTCGTTACTTTGCGTAATGTTTTTGGTTAGGTTAATCGCAGGTTTTTTTGGGAGAGATGTGCATAAATGTCTTCTATGCATTTCGTGGGGTATTTGTGTTCATTTTTTCGACTGTATTTAATAAATAAATTAATTCTCTTTCCAAAAATCACATTTGCATAAGGTGCCTACACGGCATGGATAAATGCGAGACAATTAAAAATATCCCTCACAGAAAACATTAGACATAATTTTTTTTTGATTTCCAGCGAGTTACTCGCCACTCGTAGCAGACTGGTGGGCCTTATTTATTTATCCTCTTTGCCTATGTAGGGTTAATTATCCCTAACAATAAAGGAATGCTTTGATTTCTTATAAAATACCATACTTAATCAATTGAAATTAAAACTTCTTCTTAACACAAATTCTATGGATCTCCAACTAACTTTTCGATAACTACAGAAAATCTAGTACAGATAAAACGCAACTTAACGTACCAAATAGATTGAAAAGGAATCGATAATACCTACAGTACACCCCCCTAAACTTTTAATTTTTAAAAAGGTTTACTGTATTTATGAACATTGAAAATAAACTTTTAAAAGTTCTCAAATAGAAAAATATTTGACAGAATTAATATTAATTTTACAGATGTTTTCTTTGCAGTAGGATTATTACCCTATGACTGGTTGGTTGATTGTTGCTTTGCATAGCTGTGGTCCTCAAGTAAGATGGTGTCTGCGCTTTGATCTTTTGTGGGTATCGCTTCTGGCCACCTAGAAAAACGATCAATAAAAGTTACACAATACCTGTACCCTTGGCTGAGCGGAAGGGGTCCAACAATATCGATGTGCACGTGGTCGAAACGGCCGTCTGGCGCCTGAATTACGTTCGGTATCCTTTGTACATGTCAGCTTACTTTGGATTGTTGACTGTCTGTGCAATTACGAGCCCAACCAGCAATATCGCGTATCATATTTGGCCAGAAAAATCGCTATTGGATAATACGTGGCGTAGCCTTACCACTAGGATGTGATAAACGGTGGGAACTATTGAATGTTTGGTGCCGTAAAGGTTCTGGAAGGAAAAGTCGTCCAAATTACGTAGAAGTTTCTAGCACAATAGGTGTTTTTTCGGCACCCAATACATTTTGGTAAATTTGCATGAAGTAGTTGTCGATTTAAGAAGCTCCTCTAACTCCTTGTTGGATTGTTGTAACTGTACCAGCTCTGCAGTATCGAAATTGGGTGGTATATGGAATAAGTCCACCCGCGAAACTGCGATATATATTCCAGTTGACGTTGTTGATGAGGAAATGTTTTCTCGATGCGTTGTTTGCACGCATATGCCGATAATATGCAAGATAATGCCGAAAATATTTTATGCTTTCGTAAATTGCAGTAAGCTCACGATCATAGGTGATTGAACTGGAGAGAACTTTTTGGAAAAAAATGAAAGTGGCTCCCACGTAGAAACTTTCGTTTGTTGTTCGACGACCGCCCCCATCGCTGTGTCAGAGGCGTCTCTGATTAGGCGAAGTTTTGCATCCGCCGACGGATGCACCAGAAATGTCGCCCTAGACGTTCAATCGTTCTTCTTCGAACCAGACAAATACTTGTTGAGCGGGGCTTGCACTACAGCTGCTTTCGGAAGTGAGCGGTAGTAAAAATGAATCATTCCTAGAAATCGCCTTAATTCTACCACTGTCTTAGGTTTTTGGAAAATTTTGCACTGCCTGAACCTTCTCAGGTAGGGGCGCGATACCCCCACCGGAAACGCTATAACCTAAAAATTCTACCTCTTTGGCTCCAAAAACACATTTGTCCATATTGATTTTCAAATTATTGTCTTTCAGAAGTTCGAACACTGTCGTCAAGTGTTGTTTGTGCTCTCCAGCTGAAGATGATGCAATTAGCAGGTCATCGATGTAGGTTTTAACTAAAGGTAATCCTCGAAAAATATCGTCAATGAACCTTTGAAATGTTTGCGCTGCCCCACGGAGATCAAATGGTAAAAACAGAGTTTCAAAAAGAGCAAAGGGTGTTATAAGCGCAGTTTTGGGCACATCTTCTTCAGCTACTGGAATCTGCTGATAAGCTTGCACGAGGTCCAGTGTTTAAAATATGGTTTTCCCATTTAAACCATTTGTGAATTCCTGAGCATGGGGTATTGAGTATCTGTCAGGTATAGTGACATCGTTCAATCGTCTGTAATCACCGCACACCCTCTAATCTCCAAATGTATCGGGATAGCCCATGGGCTTTTGGAAGGTCGGATCCAACCCAGCTTCATTAACTATTCGAATTCGGTTTTGGCGGCCTTGCACTTCGCTGGATTGAGTCTACGTGCTGGTTGAAATACAGGAGCCCCCTTAGTCGGAATGAAATGCTCGACTCTACACTTGACAGGTGCGTGATTTTGCAATATACCAGTGATTCCGGAAAATCCTCTCAAAGTTTTAATAAATTCGTTGTTACTGTCGTTGATTGTATAAATTTTTAATCGCTCTCTATGGCTAGTGACATCTCTTGACGTTAGCTTAGTAGTCTTGTCAATGAGAAGTTGGCCTTTAAGATCAATGATTAAGTTATAGTGCGAAACGAGATCAGCAGATGCATAGGGTACAGCGGCGATACAAAATGTCCACTCGATTGGCCGACGTAGTCCGAGATCGAGAACAAGACGCTTGTCACCGTACGTAGGAATTGTAGTATTATTAGCTCCATAAAGTTTGAAATGGCTTTGAGTCTGTTGGCTGAGTATGAAGCTGGAAGAAGAGAAAGTTCAGCGCCGGTATCTATAAGAAACGTTGAGCCGGACCGATTGTCAGTTATTATCAGACGGTTTTGTAGCTTTCTACCAAGTGCCGCCTGAATGCGTGATGGTTTCTTTAGGTTTCCCGTTTTAAATTCCTCAGCCATTAGACATGGATTGATACACTTTTTGCTTTGCAGCCAAACTTTTTTTGAAAGAAACAGATTGATGGTTTATGTGTTCGTGAAGTAGCAGTATCCTTTCCCCGCTTATTATCAATGCTCCTACTACGGGCTCTTGAACTTTTACGATATCTTTGAGTAGATTTGATTGCAGAAGCAAGTTCCTCTACTTTGATGGTTAAAGCCGATACAACTTCAACCAATTTGTTAAATGTATTAGGCGATGACGAACGGTGGCCTTGTTTTATTTCAAAGACGCTCGATGGGGTTTGATTTTCCATAATTTTGTCGGCTATTAATGCCAAACTGTCGATGTCTTCAGATGGGCTAACAGGGAGAATGGCTCGTACGGAATCTGGCAGGTGTTCTAAAAAAGATATTTTAAGACCGTGTTGTTGCAACTGTCTTAAGCAGCATTTCTTAAAATCATTAAAAATTGTGTAGACTTTCGATTTCCCGACATTTGACCCTTGAATAGTTTGCGTAGTTTCGTTTCCTCGGAGCTAGAAAAAGCTTGAATGATTCTTTCACGTAGCACCGGGTACTTAGTTCTGCCCTCAGGTGTGGTTTCTTTATTTACACTAGTTGCGTATGGAGTGACTTCAGGTGGAGCAAAACCAAAAACATAATGAAATTTTGTATTTCGCTTCAGATATTGTTGACGTGAAAAATTGATTCCAATTTCTCGAACCAGGTTTCTGGGTCATCTGGGAAAAATTCGGGTAACTTATGCAATCGTACAACCATGTGTTTTGCGCCGCTTGCATTTGATTCGGAATTGTTTCCTGAGTTGGAAGTTTCATCTGCAGCATTTAGTTGTGGCATAATGATTTATTGTAAGTTTTTTTATAAATTGATACTTATTTTACTACTACGGCGTGTGCCGAAAGCTCTGGAACGTTCCAAAATTTGCCTTGTGTACAATGATATTTGCGTGATTGCCGACTGCTCTGCCAACTTTTAGAATTTGCGCTTGTATAATGATTTTGGGTGCTTACCCATTGTAGGAGTCACCAATTGTAGGGATCACGTCGTGGTAACCAATTGTAGGGTTAATTATTCCCTAACAATAAAAGAATGCATTGATTTCTTATAAAATACTATATTTAATTAATATAAATTAAAACTTCTTCTTTACACAAATTCTAGAGATCACCAACTAACTTTCCGATAACTAAGGAAAATCTAGTACAGATAAAATTCAACTTAACGTACCAAATAGATTGAATAGAATCGATAATACCTACACCTATTCTACGTAAAGCATTCGTTATAGCTACATACAAACTTGCCTACTTACATACAAGTGAACAAATGTCAAAGATTATGTCGATAAAGCAGTTTTTGTTGTACAGAGAGTACGAATCACGCTATTGGCGCAAAACTTTAGAACTGGGGATGTAGCTCAGATGGTAGAGCGCTCGCTTAACGTGCGAGAGGTAGGGTGATCGATACCCCGCATCTCCATTTAAAAAACTGAAATTTTTTTTTAATAAATTTTGTTTGCTATTTTAATAGCATTTTAGGAAAATTGTTGACTTACATATGTATATAACTTCAAGAGAATAAATTTGACAAGTAAAAACTAATGGACGACGGCGAAACAGGAATGGGAACCCAGGTAAAAGGTCAGAACATATAAAAGTCTGTGCTCAACACTAACCCATGCAGATGAGATTTTAGCTATATAAGAAATATTTAAATCTATCTCTGTCCTTTGTCATTTCTGAAATGGGAAAGGGCAGTACTACCACTAAAGGCTGGAAAATCAGACAATCAAGTAGACTTAAATCATATAAAATTAAATGGAGTTATAATGTAATGACAACCCTTGGCCGGTGAATAAAACCCGAGTCACGGCTACCGTGGTGGTATTACACAACCTGGTGTCAGATACCTAAAAATATTAGGCGTGGTGGTCCATAGTGAACTATACTTCTATTAACATGCAGCTGGAATTGGATCTAAGACAACAAAATCCTCAATGCTTTTGCTAGCAGCGCTTCGAATAAAGCCAAAAAAACTGCCTTCTACTCATAAAACAATTGATCAGTCTCTAACATGATTTCCGTAGTGGGTATGCCCGTTGAGCTTAAAAGAAACAAACTGAAAGAGGCTGAAGGTTTGTCAAAACATCGGGCTCATTAGTGCCTCGAACTGTCTCCTTATGACATTTGAATATCATTTACACATTGGGGCGTAATTCTCTCCGTAAAGAAGAATGACCGCTTCTGTTAAATTCCCAGAAACCTGCGCGTCGTAACAGACAGCTGATTGGTACAAACCCTCCTCCAAGGAATATAAAATGATATCACCCAAAGCACTAGGAAAAAATTGGGAGCATAAGAACGCAGCCGTTTGAACACAAAGAGCATGAAAAGGCACTCAGGTATATCCATACACGGTCGATTAATTCTTATGCCGATTTGTGCTCTGTCAACCCCGTCCAATACCCGAAACTCCTCTACTGTGAGCAGAAACACCAGAGAGAGACGCATATTAATTTCACATAACTTCAATCTGCATATTGTAATAGGTTAAATTCCTACTTATCCAGATTCAATCAACTCTGATATAGCAATATACGTCCTGCATGTAATGGTCCCCACATGACTCCAACTATCTTATAAATTGTAATGTGACAGCAACGCCTCTGTTAAAACTGCAAGTTTCTTTAGACTTCAGTTAGAGAATTTCAATGACAATTTGTGCGTATTTGCACCTATTGGATTGGGCGGAGCAATGCAACAAGAAGGAAAAAAGATCTCATATCATAAGACGTCTCTCCTTTTGTCGTTGAGGATGAAACTATAAACTATTATTTTTCTTCATTTTCATCATTGCACCATCATCGCACAAATTACCCCGATAAACTATTGGCTGAGTTAAAAATTATACCACAGTACATCCATTTTCTTTTTGTGGCAATTAAGATATTCCACAAGGTTTTTGGCGAGTATTATCGATGATGATGCTCGCTTGTGCAATATTCATCCGGTAGGTTTTGAACTTGGGAGCATCAAGGATAAAACAAATTCGGAGCTTGTTGGAGCACTTTAGAGCTCATAATTCACCATGCCAAGCGGATAAAGATCCAGCATTGGGTTTAGTCTTAAGTGTTGGTGTTGCACAAAGGACCCGCTGATTCCAGCCCGTTGGTCTAAATGATGAGTACTTACTCTTACACCCAACAAGCTCCTTGTTCTCAAGAGATACCAAGTGAAGAGCCGATTCTATAGATCTGCCATGACAATAGTCGTGTTGCGACGAAATCTGGCCTTTATGTTAGATTCAATAAAGCGTTCCGGAGGCTTTGAGGAATTTTCCCCGCCTTTGACCACACATCAAGACCTGGGGACAAAGCTTGGCTTACATATTTATAGGCAGTTAACCTTTAAAGCGGTTTAAGCTGCCGAAAAAGTCGAGCCAGTGGCTTCTTCGTTGGGCTAACTGGTGCCAATTGTTAACACCAAGAGAATTGAAATCGTTTTCCTCATGGTTATTTCAGCGGAGTGGGGGCCGCCTCCTTCCTCGGCTTCCATAGGTGGTTTCCGATAAGAATACATTAACAGAATTAATAGCTCATACAATTTGGTTGACAGTAATTCTCGTCTGCACAAACGCAAATCGAGAAGAAGCGGATTCCTGGGTATCTGTGGAAACTCGACAGTGAATGTCCATTAGATCGTCGTCACTAATCGCCCATCTTCTATCTACATTTCTTAAGTTTACCATATAGGCATGGCTTTCCGAGAGGATTTTTGTCTTCGCGTTTTCGCTGAAGCCCACTCAGGACTACCGCGTGGCTTATCTGATAATTTTTTCATTCATGTTCAGCTCGAAGTCTGAAGAAAGATTAATTCTCCTAGCTTTGCTGAAAAGTCACCTACTGGAAGCTTTGAGGCTTTCAAGTCTCTTCGTCCGAGGATTGCCCTTTCCATCGGGAGTTTGCAGTGGGCAGTTTAAAGGCGATATTAAATTACAGTGCAAACTTATCTACCAGAGCGGTATGAATAACTTAAGGAAAACCGGTTAAAGATACAGCGCCTTAAGCCGGGGTAGAGGGAGACGAACACCCTTTTATGGTATTTCAACGTAGCTCGCAATGTTTTCGAAAACTGTATTCTAAGAAGAAAATAAGTTGGTGGAGGGGAGAGGGGTCGAGAGATTACATGTGGCAAATGGTCAGGGAAAGAACCCATGAGAAAAAAAGGGTGAAACGGAGAAAATCAGCAATGGGAAAAAGAGATTGGAAGGAAATGAAATGAATGGGAGCGGAAGAGAAAATATCTGAGAGAGAGAGAACAGGAGAGAAGCAAGAAGATATAGTGGAAGAGCAATATAGATGACCTTCAGCTATACAAAAGAATACCAAATGGGTTTTTACTCATCTTAATATATGTATAAGCATACATAAAACCAATCTCCAGATCCTATAGCAATGCTGTCTGACCATACGACAGGCGAACAAACGCAAACTTGATTTATACGATCAAAACATTGCAATAGTGAATGATTTGTTGCCAGGCGGACGACGCGGCAAGAGCAAAGTGATTAGCTCATGTTAGGAGCAGACGTTTGTTAATATTTATGTCGGCTATAAGTGGAAAATACTTTCAGCATACATAAGTATGTATGTACACAATCACAAATAAATACTAATGAGATGATGTGTATGTTTGTGAATAACTTCTTAAGAGCGGAGATGCGCGGCTATGCTGCTGAATTCAATTTACCACATTTCAATCAAATTCATGTCGGAAATGTCAACGATTCGTTGCGCCTCCTTTGCCAGTAGGCAACATGTAACAACTATTCGCGCACTATTCAATATGTAGTGTGGTCAGCCCTGTAGTGAGACCGACTAGTTATAACAACATTAGGAGTAGCTGCCGTTGATGTGATATCAGGAGTACTTAGTCACTTATCATCAAAGCCTTCTAAATGAAGTCTCAGAAAATTTGCTCTCCGAGGAGATTTAGGCTAAACTTCTCCTCCAATTTGACTCTTACCACACCCTACCAACACGCCGCACAGTATTTCGACTGTATGGAGTTAGGTGGAAAAAAGTCAAAATCATTATAGTTGTGCTCCTATATTAACTTAACCATTGAAATTGGATTATATGCTTCTAATACTAAAAATTTGAGTGTGTGTGTGTGTGTCTACATATACATTAGGGTGCTTCAAAAAATATTTTTTCCCAACTCTTACCCTTTTAAATCCTTTTTATTGTAAAGGTAATTATACTTTGTCTCAGATTTGCTCAGCAGTCGTTTATTTAATAAAAATACAACTACAACATACTTTCTATATAAGGTTATCATTCATTTATGTATTTACTGAAAATAAATATTTCAAAACTAGCAATCGTCTCTGACTTTTTTACACAGATAACACCTTTAATATATAACACATACAGTTGTAGCGAAATTCTTTTAATTTTTTTAAATTAAAAAAAATTTTTTTTTTTTATTTAAGTAATTTTTGTTCGAAATATAGTGGAATCGCAAATAGAAACCACATAATAAAAACTTTTGAAGTTATAGAAATTTAATCGAGCTTCAAAAAAATGTCATCAAAAATTTCAACTTTTTTCTGAGTTTTTAGAAAATTTTCGAAAATGCAGTTTTGTACCCCATCCAATTTTAGATAGAGTAATGAAATTTTCACATATGTATGTAGGGTTGCATTCACTTCTACCACAAATAGTTATATTTAGATTGAAAAACTTCCTCGAACAAAATAAGCGGTATTTGTATATACATACATATATTTTTTTATCTGTAGACATATCCTGTGTTTCCGTTAAATCAGGACAATGGACATCCCCGCTACGGGTAAAACCAGCAAGTTCCTAACTTCAGGCGGAAGTGGTTTAGTTCTAGTTTCAATGTTGTTTCTGTATTGATTGATCTTTGGATCAGATGAGATCATCAGCATTGTAAGCAAGTCTGTATTCGTGGCGTAGCGGGAACACTTACGAGTATTGAATTCGCGAAATCTTCGACAATCTTTATTCCGGGCTTCTTGCGCTTCCTCTGACAAATTCCCTATAGGTAAAGTTATATGCTTGATTATGTCAACACTATGATATAAGATTTCGTGCACCGTGATTGGCATAAAATACCACGAATAAAGATTGAGATATAACGCTGATGTGTTCTCCGCAAAGATTTTAAATTGGTCTGTGTTTTAATTTGATAGCCAGACCCCAGCGCGGTAAGTAATATATGAAATTTATGTATTAGATTTTCATCAAGGCCAGTCATTACAGCAGTTTTTTCATAGTTGTCAAAAAAGCTTCTGGCAGTATTGCCAACATTGGTTGTACTGAACCCAGGTTTGACGCCATCTATGTTAAGGCCAAGTTCAGATTTAAAATTTTGCTTGATTTTGGCTTTTTCTTTCATTAAAAATGCTTTGGTTCTCTCCTCGGATTTGCCAAACTTTTAGGAGCAATCTATATGATATGTGTAATAAACACTCGAATGTTTTTATCAGCGCATGGAGTGTAGACAACCCTTAATCATAATTTTCAGTCTTTACAATGTAAGAATCAATTGGTATGTTCACTTGACTAGATTTGGCCCCGCAAATGTAAAAATTTTGGTTACCCTTCGTCCCTGAGGGTATGTTATATATTTTTCCATCAACCATTGTTGAGAGGAGAGTATGTTTCACTAGGAAATTATTACAATCAATATTCACTAGGAAATTATTACAATCAGTTGGCCTCAATTGATTAATTTGAGCGCTTATATTATCTGCTTCGCGTTTCACTAAATCTGGTGTTTCTTTTTGAAAAATTAATTTGATTGGACGACAATATCGAGTTGATGAGGGTTTGAAATTTAACCAAATTGGAGTATCGTGGTCATCATTTAACACAAGTTTTAAAAGCACGAAACAAATTAAAAATAAGTACTCGTCGTTACAGCAGCATTTTCAAACTTTTGCTTGTACAGGCTATGCCCTGAACTCCCATCTAAGCCCAATTTGCAAATAAGTGTTGCTGATTGGACTTGGTCAGCTCCAGAAAGGGGCAAAGTGTCTAAGACGCGCTTAGTGGTTATGGCCAGCAAAGACTGCAATGCAAAACTAGCATCTCAACCGCATCCTGCATTCATAAGGTGGAAAACATATTTTCTTAGATTTCGTTAAACTATAGAACGACGAAAAGACATCGTGATCTACACCCAGAGCTGCATTTCTCAATAATTTATAGCTATTGGTAATTAAATTAGCGTCAAGGTAGAGGCCTATCGCTTCATCACCAGAGAGACACCTTTGTTTTGAAGCAGGGTAGCTTTGCCACAATTGGAAAAATTCCTTTCGTGAAATTATATAAGATGAAACTGAAAATCGAAAAATTTAAAAAATTTAAAATTACAAATTTTTCCAAATCCGTGCGCTACAATCAGCTTATATGAGCAGAAACTAGATAAAATTCTCTACAATATGAATTTACTTTTATTGAGTTACTAAGGGGTACTCACTTTTTTTTTTGCTACTAATCTAAAAAATTTACAATTCCTGTTGTTTTTTTTTTAAGAAAAAAAAACACGAAAATCCGAAATTAATGATAAATATTTTATTTGGATTATCCATGACTCGTACTGATCACCCGGATTTCACAAATTTCCACATAAATGCACCGTTTGTCGAAGATTGGTGGCAGCTAATTACCCGAAATTTTGCGTACACGACTTTTAGTAATTGCCCTCTGACATAAACACATTTTCGCTTTTATCTGTCACTATGACTTTTTCCACCTGCCTGCTTATAGTCGAAACACTGTGCGCCGTGGCGGGGTTCAATGGATTGATAAGCACAATTCATGGCTTCCGCAATCCAATTTTCAATCTCACCTACACGAGACGAATCCTGTTACAAATATGCATGTATCATACACATTTTATTATAATTTTGGTCCGCCTCCGGGTCTCGACAATAACAATAAATGTATACAATGTGCCATCAAGCAAGACCTGTCACGCTGGAAGTTAAAAATATTTTTTCACTTAACCAGGTGAGCTGCGAATGGTCAAAGCTTTAACTAACTAAACATGGAAAGTACCGAACCACTCCCATCCCGGTCCAACAAATAGGGGCGCTATAAATTGAGTTAGCTGACCTCATGATTTCAGCAGAAGCTGTCCTGTTCTAGGATTTGGAAATAATAGAAATATATGACTTCGGTGCAGACCAGGGCCGAGATGGAATAGTATAGTTTATCGTCTATCTTCACAAGAAATAAAATCCCAAATAAAGGAGTTGAAGACCGTATACGACTATTCTATTATTTTTGTTTTGAGTTCTTAATATTTATTAGAGTAAGAACGTTGCCGTAGACCAATCCGTATGTCCTTCTTCCGTGTATTTGGAAGGAGTGTAACATAAATTTGGAGGGTGGAGCCGTGTGTAGCCGCTAAACATCCCTTTAGCGGTGAGCTAATGTGAGAAGGCGACAATCTGGCTAGGCCACTCTGACATAATCGGTTTAAGGGCTAGCCAGGGGAGATCTTATCGGCAGCGTCTGTACACCTCTAGGTGCGGCTGCAAGCGGGCGTCTGTCTTGGAGCAAGCGGCTCGCTATATAAACGTGCAAGTAATATTTACACCCCCGCTGAGCGGGTTGTGCGCTGGGCTTGGGACCCGCCACGTAAAACCATACTCCAATGAAATATAACAACAAGCCTCGAATAAATACACTCTCTATTGATGACGACCATGGCAAACGTTTGAAGGACAATGCATTGAGGGCATGCACCTGGAACGTCCGCTCCCTGAATGGGATTGGTGCAGATGCCCGGCTGGTTGATGTCCTCTTCAAAGCAAAATCTGACATCACCGCCATTCAAGAAATGCGTTGGACGAAGCAAGGAAGAAAGAAGATTAAAAATTGTGACATCTATTGGAGTGGCCATACGAATAAGCGCAGTTTCGGCGTCGGATTCGTGGTGGGAGAGAGACTTTGTCGCCAAGTGCAGGCGCTCACGCCTGTGGACGAACGTCTCGCCGCTATCCGAATAAAAGCAAAATTTTTTAATATATCATTCATCTGCGCCCATGCGCCGACAGAGGAGAAAGACGATGAGGTGAAAGACACTTTTTATGAACTATTAGAACGCACATACGAGCGCTGCCCCCGTCATGATATAAAAGTCGTGCTTGGCGACTTTAACGCCAGGGTGGGCAAAGAAGGTGTTTTTGACTGATTGACTTAGCCGGTGCTCGAAACATGGTCATATCCAGCACGAGGTTCATGCATAAAAAGATACATCAAGCTACATGGCTGTCTCCTGATCGAAATACTCGCAATCAGATCGATCACGTTGTGATAGACGGACGGCATGCCTCCAGTGTTTTAGATGTGCGCACGATCCGAGGACCTAACATCGACTCGGACCATTATCTCGTTGCAGCCAAAATACGCACCCGCCTCAACGCGGCTAAACCAAGGAACAAAAAACACAAGGAAAGCTAGACGTCGAAAATCTTCAATCACAACATACTGTCAATGATTTCGCAACTCGAATCTCACACCTGCTCTCTAGAGCACAACTCATCCTGAAGGAATACAGGAGCAGTGGGAGCATATCTCCAAAGCACTACGTACTGCCGCCGAGGAAAAAATTGGTTACCGGCGGCCACGGAAAAACAACTGGTACGATAAAGAATGCCGCGTGGCAACCGAAAGAAAAGACGCTGCCTACAGGGTTACGTTAAAAGCGAGCGCGACAAGAGGAGTGTGTGAACGCTATCATGAGTTGAAAAGGGAAGCGAGACGCCTTTTCAGGAAGAAAAAAGCAGAAGTAGAAAAGCGTGAGTGCGAGGAGCTTGAGCTGCTAGCCACCAGGAATAACGCCCGAAAATTCTACCAAAAAATACGGCGACAGACGGAAAGTTTTAAGACCGGGGCAAACTCCTGTAGGAATGAAAACGGCGACCTTGTAACTGATGTTCAGAGAGTGCTTAGATTATGGAGGGAATACTTCTCTGCTCTCCTAAATGGAGGCAGCAATTCACCGCGCAGAGATGAAGAACCCGATCCCGCAATCGATGATGATGGAATATATGTCCCCCCGCCCGACTATGACGAAGTTAGAATAGCAATAACCAGATTGAAAAACAACAAGGCCGTGGGCGCTGATGGATTGCCCGCGGAGCTATTCAAGTACGGCGGCGAGGAGTTGGTAAGGCGCATACAGCAGCTTCTTAGCAAAATATGGGCGGACGAGTGCATGCCCGACGGTTGGAATCTAAGTGTTCTTTGCCCAGTCCACAAGAAGGGGGATACTGCAAAATGCACTAACTATCGTGGAATCAGCCTTCTTAATATCGCATGTAAGGTCCATTCAAGTGTATTGTGCGAAAGATTGAAGCCCACCGTGAACCGCCTGATTGGACCTTATCAGTGCGGCTTCAGACCTGGTAAATCCACCATCGACCAGATTTTCACAATGCGTCAAATCTTGAAAAAAAAACCCGTGAAAAGAGAATCGGCACACATCACCTCTTCGTCGACTGTAAAGCCGCCTTCGACAGCACGAAAAGGAGCTGCCTATATGCCGCTATGTCTGAATTCCCCGCAAAACTTATACGGCTGTGCACAATGACGTTGAGCAACACCATCAGCTCAGTCAGAATTGGGAAGGACCTCGCCGAGCCGTTCGAAACTAAACGAGGTTTCAGACAGGATGATCCCCTATCGTGCGATTTCTTTAATTTGATGCTGGAGAAAATTATATAGCTGCAGAACTTAACTGCACTGGAACAATATACTATAAAAGCGTGCAATTACTGGCATATGCTGATGACATTGATATCATCGGCCTAAACACCCGCGCTGTTAGTTCTGCTTACTCCAAACTGGAAAAACAAGCGGTAAAGATGGGTTTGATGGTGAATGAGGACAAAACGAAGTACCTGCTGTCAGCCAGAAAAGAGTCAGCGCATACGCGCCTTGGCAACCACGCTACTGTTGGCAGCCATAATTTCGAAAGAGTAAAAGACTTCGTTTATTTGGGAACTAGCATCAACACTAGCAACAACATCAGCACTGAAATCCAGCGAAGAATCAATCTTACCAATAAATGCTACTTTGGACTAGGTAGGCAATTGAAAAGTAAAGCCCTCTATCGGCGAACGAAAATCATACTCTACAAGTCACTTATCGTACCCGTCCTGCTATATGGGGCAGAAGCATGGACCATGACAACAGCAGATGAAGCGGCTTTGGGAGTGTTCGAGAGAAAAGTTCTTCGAAAGATTTATGAACCTCTACGCGTTGGTGATGGCGAGTACCGAAGAAGGTTTAATGATGAGCTGTACGAGCTATACGCAGACATAAACATAGTCCAGCGAATTAAAACGCAGCGGCTGCGCTGGCTAGGCCATGTTATGCGAATGAAAGATGATGCTCCGGCCAAGAAAGTGTTTCTATCGGAACCCGCCTATGGAAGCAGAGGTAGAGGGCGGCCCCCACTCCGTTGGAAGGACCAGGTGTAAAACGATTTAAACTCCCTTGGTATGACCAATTGACGCCGGTTGGCGGAGCGACTGGCGCGCCTTGTTGGACGGCCATAACCGTTTAGACGGTTAAGCGCCAATTAAGTAAGTAACATAAATTTTTACAACTTTCTTGGAGTAAGACTGAGCAAGAAAGTGCTCAAAAAGACCATTATTGTTGTCATGCTGAATTACCAACTTTCCAAGGCCTTGCAATTGTATCTGGCACAAGACGTACCTTTATCAAACTAATCGCACGTCAGAAGACTTTATAACATGGATATGGGCTTTCAGAAGACTTTATAACATGGATATGGGCTTTCTATATCGGGCATTCCAACATTCTAACTAACTTTGACTTTATACTTTATCTATTTGCTGCCAACGACCGCCGCCTGTGCAAGCTTCAGAACAGTCATACCACTGAGAGGATAGTGCAACAAGGAACTAATGTGTGGCAGTGGACTGCTGCATCGGTTCATGGATGACTCGAAGTTGAATGGAAAAGTTGGAAGGAGGTTTTCTGTCGCGATCTCTATTCAAGACTTAAATTTAAGTTACCCGATCACTGTAGCGTTTCCCAAGCAAATGTTGGCGCGATTAAAGATGCCGTGGATGGAATGCTATCTAGTCATTCGGATAGCCAAGGGGCTATTAAAGCCCTAAGTTCAACAACGATGTGTTCGAGGTATGGGAGTTAGACTGGGCCGATTTATTAACCGATATCGCGCCATCGATTTTTCGATAGGATTTGGGCTCAGGAAAAAAAAAATTCCACTACGCATACCCAAAAAAATAATTTTCAAGCTTGCGAAAAAAAAAATGGTGAAAGGGTAAATTTTTCGACCAAAGCACTCCCCAAAAACCAAAAAATTTTTTGTTTTTTTTTTTTCAAAAAACTGTTGCAAAAACGTTGGCGATAAATCGATGGCGCGATATCGGTTAACTTTCGCCTATACAAATCGACCCAGGTTAATGGGAGCGCCTGATATCATCTGCGATTGAGTCGAACTGTTTTTAGAAAATTGTCAAGCGGATCTCCAAACGGGTATGAGTACAGCTAGAAATGGCCGGAGGAAATATGGTGTACCCCTGGTCTCCTGTGGTCTGTTTCTCTATACATCGGCTTCGAGTCAGCTAAGCGAAAGTTGGAAAACGTGCAAGGAAACGTGATCCTTCCGATCGATCTCCTGAAATTATAGAACTTACCAAAGATCTGCTATTAATGCTTATAGGGGATTTGACTGTCCTATGAGAGTCAACACGATGCGTCCAAACATTTTGCAGCTACATGTTGGAAGCGACAGAATCGCCGACACACTTCATGGCAGACTGTCCAGAACTAGACGAAAGTAATAGGATCGAGATCGGTCATATTCAAACTATATCGTGGCTATGCAACTATTCCCTATGCAGCTATAGCTTACATCGACGTTATCTTCTGTGGTATCACAACGGACCCTGCGAGGGTAGCTACCGCTCAACTCCACATCTAAACTCTAGTTATATAACGTGTAACTTGTTCTCGGTTTCACTTCCCGGGTTCTAAGTAGATACATATGTACATGCGTAGTTGTTATTGTTGCTTTTAGTGTTTGCAAACTATTTTTGACTTTGTTACGCTGTGCCATTACTATTATTTGTTTACATACAGATTTACATATGCTTGTATGTATGTATATATGCATGTGTATAAATAAACATTTGCTTAACAACATTTCTTTAACGCGCATGCGGAACATCATCAATGGATATTCACATTTGCCCTATGCAGCCGCCCGCCCAATCATCTTCGGTCATTCATAAAGTCAACTTGTTACTCATTTGGTTTGCTTTGTTTTTATACTCAGTTGAGCAGAGCTCACAGAGTATATTAAGTTTGATTGGATAACGGTTGGTTGTACATAAATAAAGGAATCGAGATAGATATAGACTTCCATATATCAAAATAATCAGGATCGAAACAAAATTTGATTGAGCCATGTCCGTCCGTCCGTCCGTTAACACGATAACTTGAGTAAATTTTGAGGTATCTTGATGAAATTTGGTATGTAGGTTCCTGAGCACTCATCTCAGATCGCTATTTAAAATGAACGATATCGGACTATAACCACGCCCACTTTTTCGATATCGAAAATTTCGAAAAACCGAAAAAGTGCGATAATTCATTACAAAAGACCGATAAAGCGACGAAACTTGGTAGATGAGTTAAACTTATGACGCAAAATAGAAAATTAGTAAAATTTTGGACAATGGGCGTGGCACCTTTATGGTGATATCTCGAAACGGCGTCCACCTATGGAACTAAGTATTACTCCCTTTTAAAATACTCATTAACGCCTTTCATTTGATACTCATATCGTACAAACGCATTCTAGAGTCACCCCTGGTCCACCTTTATGGCTATATCCCTAAATGGCGTCCACCTATAAAACTATGGCCTACTCCCTCATAAAATACTCTTTAATGCCTTTCATTTGATACACATGTCATACAAACACATTCCAGGGTTTCCCTCGGTTCATTTTCCTACATGGATATTTTCCCTTATGTTGTCACCATAGCTCTCAACTGAGTATGTAATGTTCGGTTACACCCGAATTTAACCTTCCTTACTTGTTATTATTTGTTTTATTAGTATTAATTAGACTCACACAATTGTTGCGTCATGAAAATTGCGAAATGGAATATTTACTTAATTGGATTAGTGATTCCTTTAGCTGCGTGGCATGTTGTGTCCCAGCTGCAATGTACGAGTTCGATTATGAGTGTGTACATCAACATAAAGAGCTGTCAGTCATATCTACAGCGACATTATACAGCCATATGTTTACTTTGTGCATTAGAGTGTTCCTTATTTGTATTAACACAGGTTTTTATTAAGTTAGGACACAACCCCTCGATGAGTGCGAATTTTAGAGAAGTCCCTGCTGCCAAAACAATTTAATCTCGTATTTGCTTTCAACAATGAGGGAGCTGGTGCGGAAACGCATGTAGAGGAATCTGAGGGTATTGGACCTTATCACTACTTACTAAAGAGAGGTATCAGCTGACCTAAGGAAATAGTAAGCGTATATGTAGACGCACATCACCAGGTGGTTTGCCCTCTCCTTGAATGTGGCCCATTGTTCCAAGTCTTCTAGCATATATCTTTACATCGACACAAATCGCACTTATACTGGGAGAATATGTATACTAGGGACATAATCAGCAAATAAACAGCAGTATCCTTATTCATAGAAAATATTGCAATAGCCCCTAAGCTCAGAGTTTCACGGAACTTTGGGAAAAAGGGAATACATACATATACTGACCCTGACTCAGAGGACTGGTACACGTATGGATCGGAATTCAATGATAGAAAAACGGGAGCTGGTATCTATGAGCCGAACTTTAAGGAATCGACACCAATGGCACGCTACTCTACTATTTTTCAGCCAGAAATCCATGGAGAAGTTTACGGTAGACAATGTCTACGGAGCAGCTTATCCTCGAGGATTATCCTCATTATGTCCGATAGCCAGGCAGCCTTGCAGTATTGCACAACTACTTTTAAGCTAGTGGGTGAATGTAGTGGAGTCCTAAATGATGAGGGAGCCAAAGATAAAATTTAGTTTGAATGGGTTTCCGGGCATCGGGGAATTGAGGGTAATAAAAAGGCAGACTATTTAGCCAAGCTGGCTGCTATAGCATATTCTAGGGTCCAGGTTCCTTCCGAGACTCAAAAAAGCACACAAGAAACCATAAGTAACTGGGAAACAAAGCAGTTCAGGCAACAATGTATTACTGCCTAGGGAAAAGACAAGCCACGTTTTGTTTACTCAGAGCAACAAGATTATCAGCCAAACCCATTAATCTAAACAGACAGAACCTGTGAACTAGCACTGGTTAGGGTATTGATCACTGTACACTTGGATATCACCACAGAAAGTTAAATCTATTCGATACATAAAACTTTTGTTGTTATGAGCTGGAGGATGAAACGCTGATTATAATGCTCTGCGAATGCTTCACTCTGGCAAGACGGACGCTCTCTCATCTAGTGATTAATCCCTTTTGGATATGGAGTAAAAAGCCTGAAGAGGTACATAAATACAATAAAAGCCTCCACATACAGAAGAGGCTAAGAGGACAAGCGCAAAAGATTTAAGTGTAGGTCGCAATGCAGCGAGAACAAATAATAATATCATAACTAAAAACGAGACACTATCGCACTCTACACAGACTGGCTCCGGAACCTTCTCGGAGTGTCAATAGATTTGTAAATCGCTTAAATTCCCGTCCTATTGCTGTTAGGATTTGGCAAGCCTGTGTACTCAAAGGACATCTGTCGACTATGTGCTAAGCTTTAGATATAGACTTCTATATATCAAAATGATCGGGGCGAAAAATGAAATTCATTTAGCCATGTCCGTCCGTCCGTCCGTCCGCCCGTCTGTCCGTCAACACGATAACTTCAGTACATTTTGAGGTATCTTAATGAAATTTGGTATGTAAGTTCCTGGGCACTCATCCCAGATCGCTATTTAAAATTAACAAAATCGGACTATAACCACGCCCACTTTTTCGATGTCGAAAATTTCGAAAACCCGAAAAAGTGCGATAATTCATTACCAAAGACGGATAAAGCGATGAAACTTGGTAGGTGGGTTGAACTTATGACGCAGAATAGAAAATTAGTAAAATTTTAGACAATGGGCGTAGCACCGCTCACTTTTAAAGGAAGGTAATTTAAAAGTTTTGGAAGCTGTAATTTGGCAGTCGTTGAAGATATCATGATGAAATTTGGCCGGAACTTTACACCTATTATTATATGTGCTCCAAATAAAAATTAGCAAAATCGAATAACGATGTCAAATTTTAACAAAAAATTTAATATCTTTAGGGGAGGACGGGGCACATTTGACACTTTCACAAAAAGGTCTTATATTTTGTACATAACAAAATATATTGAGAAAAAATTAATATCGTCAAACCTGGCTTTAAACATTCTATAATGAAAATAAAAAATTTGAAAAAAAGCCTAGTTATTTTTTATATGTTTTTAAAAAAACATATATAATATGTCAAATGATCCCCAGCCTGGGGCACATTTGACTTTTGCGGGGGCACATTTGACAAGCATATTTTTTATGGTGTTTTCTCGGTTTAAACATTATTCGGACCTTGTTTAAATTAAACTAATGCTTTAAATTTGTTTTTTTTTTTTTAATATTTTATTGAAATAACAGTCATCGTAGGTATTTGTACTTATTGAAGCTTATGATATGATATTAATCTTTGAAGAAAGAAACTAAAATTTGTAAGCTTTCGAATATGAAAAGTCATTTTATATAGAAACCATCAAAATTAACCTCGAACAAATATTTGGCGCTGCTCCGAGAAGTTGAAGCCGGGTTATCGGGAGTCGGAAGTTTAAACTCAATTTCGTTCCTAAGTGTTATAGAGATGTCTTCCACCATTGGTTTTATAAAAACCCAGTTGTCTGGAGATAGTCTACGCAAATAATTAATATTGTAAGTAGAATCCGGAAATATCTCTACAATCTCACCAATGTAATAAACGGGCTTCTTACTATATTCCCCAAAGTTGACCAAGACGTAGTCTCCAACTTTAAGAACCTCATGATCCAATAATTTAAATTTTGAAATATGATCTGTTTTGGTGATCGAATTTTCTTCAGTATCCGAGCTTAGATCGAGAATACTTTCGTCGGAAGATGTAAGATATCCCGGTAAAGATCGCTTGTAGTTTTTTGATTTTTGTTTCAATGGATGCATTTTTTTGCTTGCGAGTGGACATTTTAGAGAACGTTTTGGGACCTTAAAACTTCTCTTGGATTGAACATCCAAAACGCAACTTTTTTCTTTTGAGTTAGTTAGGATCCGAGAAGATCCTTTTCTCTGTGATGTTTTTGGTACCAAACGTGAAATAGGCCTCACATCTTCTGGTGTTAAATTTTGCGTTCTGATAATAGCCCGGTCATGCGATTTGGAGCTTTTCGGAGTGCTTTCTGTTGAGTTTGGGATATAGGTAACTGGTAAATTATTCTGCTCTTGTTCAAGTTCTACTAAGAAATCACTGTCTGGGAATATTTGGGAATTCAAAGGATAAATACCAGTAGCTTTAAAGCCTCTTAAAATATTATTTGGAGTGAAAGCCATTTGAAACGGCTGATCGGTTAATTTTGTACATCGTAAATGCTTATTTGCGTCCCATGATGAGTGACCATAAAATCATTGAATGATTTTTTGCAGAATCGTTTGAAAGGCCCAAATACTGAAACGTCCAGTGGCTGCAAGCGGTGAGAAGTATGTGGTGGAAATGACAGTAAAATAATACCATTTTCTAGGCAATATGTTATGCTTTCAAGGCTGCAATGTGAGGCGTGGTTGTCAAGTAAAAGTAAAATCGGTTTGTCCTTACAACAGTTGCTGTTCTTTTGAATATGCCTCAACACGTCTATAAAAAGTTCGGCAACCATCCATCCTGATTTGGAGTTCAAAATGAGAGATCCTGGGAAGCATCCGTGGGAAAACCTAGGGTTTGCACGTATTCTTGGAAAGACATAAACTGGTGGAAGATGATTTCCACATGCATTAATTATACCAACCATAGTCACCAAACTGCCACGCTCTGCAGGCACAACCTGTGCTACAGAACGTTGTCCCTTAGCACTAATGACCTATTATAAATAGTAAAAACAATACAGTTCGAGCAAAACAAAGATTTATTCTTTACCTTAGGTGTGTCCATTACAGTAGTTATGCCGGTTTCATCCAAATTGTAAATGTCTTTAGGCTCTAAAGAATACTTTTCATATATCTGACTCAAGTTATTGAAAAACTCCTCCACTGCCGGTTTTGTAAAACCCCTGAGCCTAGCCAAACTAATTTTTTCAGGCTTTCGTAGTGTGAGTGAAGGATTTCGCTTCAAAAATCCATACAGCCAGCTTTCTCCAGCCGCTTTGTTAGTTACCCAAATAGATGGGCATGGTATGTTATTAGCGGCCACATATTCGTAAACAAACCTTTTGAATATATCGTAAGATAATCCATATGCATAAAACGCACACTTCTTAGCATGTTCGACTAATTGTTCCTCGTGAAATTTCGTTAGCGTTTGATGACTTGTGTATTTGGAGTGATAAACGAAATTCTCATCACTGCTACTTTCATTTCCAGAGTCCGAATCGTTCCTTAAGGGATCTTTTTTCTTCATTCGCATGATCAAAGTTGTCCTTTTTAATGCATACTTTTCCGCTGCAGACGTGGCGTTCTCGCGCTTATGCCTTATGTCTGCAAGGGCTTTTTTCATATCATCCTCATTTAATTGGGAACGGTTGGTCTTTTTTTTGTAGTTGCGAACCATTGCTAAAATAACACTAAAAGTGAAAATTTTTATTAGGCACTTCTCTTATTAAACATATTTTTTTTTCGTGGGGAACATTTGACATTTGTCAAATGTGCCCCTTCTGCTAAAGTTAAATGTACCCTATTCTACTTACCGTGTTGTTTCTTTTTATTTGGTAAAACGTATTCCACTTCAGAGAAAATAACAATTATATTTCAATACACACACGAAGAGAGTAAGCACTTTCATAGGGTGCTATAAAACAACGTCTTTTATTATCTGAAAGGAGCTTACACCCGATATACCAAAAATTACTCTTGCGATCGCGGAAATATAAAAACACGTGTTACTCCGATATGCACTGTAATACAATACGGACTTTTTTTTGACGTTTACTTTTGCCACAAGAGGCCGCTTCCCTTAACCTTACATTTTTACTAAAGGTGCATATACATGCTGCAGAGGCTGAAGTCAAATGTACCCCAGTGTCAAATGTACCCCGTCTTACCCTACAGTATACAAGTAAAATATGTCAACATTTAACTCCAGTAATGATATGGTGCTACAAAATACAAAAATAAAAGAAAATTTCAAAATTGGCCTGGCTCCGCCCTTTTTCATATATTTTGTCTAGAATACTTTTAATGCCATAAGTCGAACAAAAATTTACCAATCCTTGTGAAATTTAGTAAGGGCATAGCTTCTATGACGATTACTGTTTTCAGTGAAAGCCACGCACAGTTTTTATACACAGTCGACCGTCTGTCCTTCCACTCAGCCGTTAACACTATAACTTGAGCAAAAATCAATATATCTTTACTAAACTTAGGTCACGTACTTATCTGAACTCGATTTATCTTGGTATATAAAAGGGCGAAATCCGACTATGACCACGCCCACTTTTTCGAAGTCGAAAATTTCGAAAAATGAAAAAAATTGCCATAATTCTATACCAAATACGAAATAAGGGATGAAACATGCTGATTGGATTGATTTTTTGACGCAAAATATAACTTTAGAAAAAACTTTGTAAAATGGGTGTGACACCTACCATATTAAGTAGAAGAAAATGAAAAAGTTCTGCAGGGCGAAATCAAAAGCCCTTGAAATCATGGTAGTAGTATTACATATACAAATAGATTAGCGGTATCCGTCAGATGATGCTCTGGGTCACCCTGGTCCACATTTTGATCGATATCTCGAAAACGCCTTCACATATACAAATAAGGGCCGCTCCCTTTTAAAACCCTCATTAGTACCTTTAATTTGATACCCATATCGTACAAACACATTCCAGGGTTCCCCTAGGTTGAATTTCCTACATTATGATTTTCCCTCATTTGACAAAGGATGAAGGAAAATCGTTCCAAAAAACGTCACCCTTGGTCTACACTTTCGTACTCTTATCGGAATCATAACTAAGAGCGGTTCGAAGATATTTCAGGGGTGATTTAAAAAAAAAGTGATACAGAAAGGCGTTAAAATTTAACCAAAATTTCATATTTAAAAAAAAAAAAATATTCAACTAAACGAATTGATAGCTGAAGAAAGATAGCAAAGGCAAGTTGCTCCACTTTTTAGTATTACCATTTATATGTATCCACGAAAAAGAAAATTTTGTCTCCAAAGCTCTCAGCTGAGTATGTAATGTTCCGTTACACCCGAACTTAGCCTTCCTTACTTGTTAGTTTCTGTCAAACATTTTATGCAATAACGAAGGCTTGAGACCTTTGTAGTATATGTGCCGATTTCCACTTAAAGGTTTGCTTGCAGAGCATGTTTTTAGGAATAGCTTGGCATTGTGGCACAAAGTTGTAGGTCAAGGCTCACCCTAATGTACATACATACGTACCTAAGTATCATATACCCGATTCGAATTATGAGTTGTACAGAAGAATTGTTGTTGCATTTGCTAATTTTACTATCAAATACTGCATGTTTCCCTAAATGTGTTGCAAGAATTAGTTTGGATGCTGGTTATTGGGTTAGCATAACGAGTTCGGCTACATATACAACATGGGTTGAAAGAATTGTTGGCTGTCAATGTCAATCATATTTCTAATGTTAATTATAAAACAGTTGACACTTTTTCCGCTAATATGTCTCCTGCTTTGGGCATTGCTGTGAACGACCTGCTTCAGAACTTAGAGGGCATATGCTTTTAAAGGCGCATCTGGGCGTCGTGATCAGGAGTTCTGAATTAGCGAAATTGCTATCAATCTTAGCAAAATGGATTTGGTTTTATTTAAAATAAATAAATGTAAGGTGCGATAAACTCCGAAGAGATCTAAGGCCGAGCTTCTCTTCCAATTTGCGTTGTGCTTCTCTTGATTTTCCCTACAAATTGGCCGGACGGGACATACATGTTTTACGCCGACTCCAAACGGCATATGCAAGGCAGATGAGTTTTCGCTGAGAGCTTTCATGGCAAAAATACACCCGAAGCGCTTGCCAAACACTGCCGAGGGGCGACCCCGCTTAGAAAAATTTTCTTCTAATTGAAAAACCTTATTTCTAAAATTTTGATGTTGCTTTGCCCGAGGTGTGAACCCAGGGCATACGGTGTGGTAGGCGGAGCACGCTACCATCACACCACGGTGGCCGCCACGATGGTTTTATTTAGGAGGAGTTAATACTACATTTTTCAATTCAGACCACTGCCCACTACTCCTAGTAGCTGAAGTCTTAGTCTTGCGAGCGCAGGGCACGAGAACAAAACGTGCTGAATCCTTCCGTCTTCCAACTCACACTTCCTACATCTGCTATCACTGACAAGGCCTAATTTAAAAGCATGTGACGACAGAAGGCAGTGTCCAGTCAGAAGACCCGTCATGAGTCTACATACCTCTCTTTTTAATGATAGAATCAACTTTGTTAATCTAAGGTTGTAAGATCAGCACATGATCTTCGACACTTTGCAGCCTATTGGTTCCACGACTTACCTGCTTGGTCAGTCATGTGCAGCTAACGCCTTCTTTTTAATCTCGTCCAATCTGATTGGGACGTCTACGGTACAATCGTCGAGCGATGGCCCTATTTAGCTAGCTCAATCGCTTTTTCATTTACATCTATTGCCAAATGCCCTGGGACCAATATAGATGTCTTGAGCTACCTATTCCCGATTCTTTCCAATTATTGCTTACACTCCAACACACTTTTAGATGCTGCACTATGCGAGATTATTGTCTTATTTTTGCTGCTTGGCAGTCAATATAAAAGTTGGCGCAGCTGCGGTATAAGCTATTTTCCAGAAACGATATAATATAGAGACATTGCATAGACGAAAAATCGTGTGAGGCAAGCTTCACAAAATTCTAGTAGGTCACATTCACCACTTACCACAGCATAATTTGTTAAACTACCACTGTCTGTATTTGTTATTTAACAATTATTTGTACATTTTTTATTCAGCTAATGTGTTCAGAATTCACATTTTTCTCTCTAAAACTCGAATCAGTGTATTTCTGTGCTTAAATTATGTTAAAAATTGTGTTAAAGTTTTTGGTGTGGTGAAAGTGACCTACTAGAATTTTGTTACGCTCCGCTGCTTTCCACCGAAGTTCGCGCATGCAATATCTTTATATTCAAATATTTTTGTATTTTCCTCCAATGTTTCTACTGCTTTAGTCATGCCTACTAGTTCTGCCTGAACAACCCTATAGTGATCTGGTAGTTTTGCAGGATTTGTTTACTTTCGGATCTTTACAGTATACCGCAGAGCTACTTCTTCCATTGCTTTTATACCATCGACATAAACGTGTATCGTCTGTCTTTGAGCGCCCTTGTGCCTTATCCCTCTATAATGCAATTTGGTGGTCTGTATGATTTTAAAAATGCATCAACAACTCCAGATGGGTTGCGAACTTAATGAGTAACTAATTTCTTAAAATTTGCACTTCAACTTTAGTAAAAAAGCGATTAATAGCAAACGCACCCATGAAACTTGGACACCTAACCACAACAACCACAGTAATAATATTTGGCTGGACATGTTTTATGTAAGTGTATGTTCATTTTACTGGAATGTTGTAGCAACAACGAGAACCGTTAATGATGCCTCAAAGTCGGTAGTAACCTGCTGGCATAAAAGTGTAACAACCAGGGACGGAAAATAATAATTTTTTTTTTCGGAGTCGAAAAAGTCCTGGTCAAAAAATTGTCCTGGGTGAAAATGTTTGAGGTCCCAGATATCCCTATAGCAATATCATGTCGAATCATGCATCCTCTTTAAATTTCGAACTTTTTCCATTGTATAATAAAAGTCCGGAAAGTCTTTGTTATCAAGGCGGACTTTTATTTTGGACTTAAAACAGTTTCCGCCCCTGGCAACAACAGAAGCTGCATTGTGTAGTGGCGGCGATGGTGTTAAATGTCAACAATTTCTAGAGCGAAGGTAAATTTTGACGGTGGCACTCAATATCTCGCCACATTAATAACACCAACAAGGAAATTTATGTATGATACGAAAATAAAAACAAAAACAAATTGAAAGTAAAACACAAAACGCGAAACAGGGACAAATAATTTTGCACCACCAGAAGTTGTTATTTGGAGCAATAGTAAAACCACAAAAATAAACAATAAAATAAAATGAAAATATCAACTATAATGAACCGACACCCACCAGCCGCCATAAAAGCTACTTGCACATCGTAAATTTAGGTGGATGTACTAGAAGCTGAGAAGTGAACCGAGTTGTAAACACGTACTTAATCCATTGAAGTTCAAAGTCAAGGAAGGTATTAATGCAATATGATCTCAAACTTGGCTATTGTTAAGCGCCATTAAATCACAAACAAATATTTTTCTGCTAAATAAGCCCACAGTTTTAGTTTGGTGGAGCGCTATCCACGTGATGCGATGAACGGGACAAGGAAATTTGATCATTGGACGGTGGAATATGAAAAAAGGAGCAACCTCGGTGTAGTGCATATATATATTTGAAAGTGGACTGCCTTTCCCTCCATCGGTCCTTATACCCAATAGCCCACAAATTTACTCCATTATACTCAGCTGAGCAGAGCTCACAGAGTATATTAACTTTGTTCGCATAACGGTAATCCGTAACGGCATAAACTAATCGAGATAGATATAGACTTCTATATATCAAAATGATCCGGGCGAAAAAAGAAATTCATATAGCTATGTCTGTCCGTCCGTCCGCCCGTAAACACGATAACTTGAGTAAATTTTGAAATATATTGATAAAATTTGGTATGTCGGTTCCTGGGCGCTCGTCTCAGATCGCTTTTTAAAATAAACGAACTCGGACGACAACCACGCCCGCTTTTTCGATATCGAAATTTTCGAAAACCGAAAAAGTGCGATAATTCATTATCAAAGACGGATAAAGCGATAAAACTTGGTAGGTGCGTTGACCTTATGACGCAAACTAGAAAATTAGTAAAATTTTGGACAATGGGCGTGGCACCGCCCACTTTTAAAAGAAGGTAATTTAAAAGTTTTGCAAGCAGTTATTTGGCAGTCGTTGAAGATATCATAATGAAATTTGGCAGGAACGTTACTCCTATTACTATATGTGTGCTAAATAAATAAAAGTTAGCTAAATCTGATGACGAACACGCCCACTTTAAAAAAAAAAATTTTAAGTCAAATTTTAACAAAAAATTTAATATTTTTACAGTATATAAGTAAATTATGTCAACATTCAACTCCAGTAATGATATGGTGCAACCAAATATAAAAATGAAAGAAAATTTCAAAATGGGCGTGGCTCCGCCCTTTTACATTTAATTCGTCTAGAATATTTTTAATGCCATAAGTCGAACAAAAGTTTACCAATCCTTGTGAAATTTGGTAGGGGCATAGATTCTATACGATAACTGTTTTCTGTGATAACTGTTTGGGCGAAATCGGTTGAAGCCACGCCCAGTTTTTATACACAGCCGACGGTCTGTCTTTCCGCTCGGCCGTTTACACGATACCTTGAGCAAAAATCGATATATCTTTACTAAACTTAGTGCACGTACTTATCTGAAGTCACTTTATCTTGGTATAAAATATGGCCGAAATCCGACTATGACCACGCCCACTTTTCCGATATCGAAAATTACGAAAAATGAAAAAGTTGCCATAATTCTATACCAAATACGAAATAAGGGATGAAACATGCTGATTGGATTGGTTTTTTGGCGCAAAATATAACTTTAGAAAAAACTTTGTAAAATGGGTGTGACACCTGCCATATTAAGTAGAAGAAAATGAAAAAGTTCTGCAGGGCGAAATCAAAAGCCCTTGGAATCTTGGCAGGAATACTCTTCGTGGTATTACATATATAAATAAATTAGCGATACCCGACAGATGATGTTCTGGGTCACCCTGGTCCACATTTTGGTCGATATCTCGAAAACGCTTTCACATATACAACTAAGGGCCACTCAGTTGTAAAATACTCATTAACACCTTTCATTTGATACCCATCTCGTACAAACGCATTCTAGTCACCCCTGGTCCACCTTTATGGCGATATCTCGAAAAGACGGCCACCTATAGAACTAAGGCCGACTCCATTTTAAAATAATCATTAACACCTTTCATTTGATACCCATATCGTACAACACACATTATAGAGTCACCCGAAATGGCGTCCACTTATAGAACTATGGTCCACTCCCTTTTAAAATACACTTTAGTACCTTCCATTTGAAACCCATGTCATATTCCAGGGTTACCCTAGGCTCATTTTGCTAAATGGTGATTTTCCCTTATTTTGTCTCCAAAGCTCTCAGCTGAGTATGTAATATTCGGTTACACCCGAACTTAACCTTCCTTACTTGTTTTCTTACATTTCTCCTTCTTACTCCCGTAATTTTCCTCTTCCCTTTATCTACACTTTCTTTTCATTCTAATTCTACTTCTCACTCTAAACCCATTCTTACTTTCATTCCCACTATCATTCTCACTCCCACTCTCATTCCCATTCCTACTCTTACTCTCTCTTCCAATCCCTCTACCTTGTCTACCTGAAAAACCTCATATAAAGAACATATATATCAAATATAGTATTCTCCTAAATATTGGAAACAAAAATTTTTGTTTCACTTTTACTCGGACTTTCATTCCCATCCTCTATCACTTTAACTCTTTCTATCCCGCCTACCTAAATAACCTCATATACCGAATATAATATAGCGAATTTGAAATTTTTGTTTCACTCGCACTCTTTCCCAAATTCTCTTTCACTCTTTCTCCTACTTCGACTTCCATATCCACTCTTTCCGCTTCTACCACCTATTTTTTGATATTTCAAATTTATATACCAAACATTGGGTATTTGGCCCAAATAATACGGGGGATATAGGGCTGACACCGCTCAATTTTAAAAAATTGTATATAGCCCGAAAAATACCGGGGTGACTACGTGACTCTTCTGTCAAATTTTTGTGAAGATCGGTGGAGTGATTTGGACGTCTATGAAACACATACAGACACACCTATTATCCTATTAACTTTGATTGGATAACGGTTGATTGTACAGATATAAAGGAATCGATATACATATAGACTTCCATATATCAAAATCATCAGTACCGAAAAAAAAGTTGTTTGAGTTTGTCCGCCCGTCCGTCCGTTAGCACGATAACTTGAGTAAATATTGAGATATCTTCACCAAATTTGGTACACTAGCTTATCTGGACCCAGAATAGATTGGTATTGAAAATGGGCGAAAGCGGATGATAACCACACCCACTTTTTATATATATACAATTTGGAAAACACAAAAAACCTGATAATTTAGTCAATAATACACCTAGAATGTTAAAGTTTGACATGTGGACTGGAAAAATTTCAAATTTGAAAAAAGGGCGTGTCACCGCCCCCTTTACGACTAAGCAATTTTCTATGCTTCGGGAGCCATAACTCGAAGAAAAATTAACATATCGTAATGAAATTGTGTACATATATTTTCCTTATAGCAGAAAATATTTCTAGTAAAAATGGACGGGATCGGTTAAAGACCACGGCACCTTAGATATAAAACAAGTTTAAAAGGGTCGTAGACTAGAATAATAAGCTATAACTTAGCAAAAAATAGTTTTGTATCAATGGTATTTCACTTATCAAGTCTTATTGTAAGAGGAAACGGGGAGAAATTTTTTTTAAACGGGCGGTTCACGTGTTATGTAGAAAAGTAATTTATCTGAAATGAAATATACAATTGAAGCTCACGCTGAGTATATAATGTTCGGTTACACGCGAACTTAGACACCCTTACTTGTTATTTCTAAGATTTCATTGATCTCCGCTCAGCGCTGAAGGAGCAGATAGAAGACGTAAAAAGAAGAACTGCCTACACGTAATGTTAAGAGTGAGCTGAAGTTGGATGCCAATCAAAAAAAAAAATAGTAGAATGAGAAAGGTGTGAGTGTGACTAGCCTGAGCTTTTAGCCAAAACCGTAAGCCAAGGCGAATTCAGTACAAGGTTGTGTTTTTCCATCAACTGATTCCTTGATTTTGTGATTTTTCTGACGAAGTTTGGTACAGCAAGATGTCAGGTAAAGGAAATCAATGCTAATCTTGTTTTGACTTGAAGCTGCTATATACAGGACCGCCGAGGGAAAATCCGGGCCCGGGGGCCAAAAAAATACGGGCCCACATATTAAAATGAATAAATTCTCAAAATCACAATTACCATCTTTTACATATTTATATGCATTTGTTTACATGTATATTATATTCAATGAATATATATTTACGAACTTTAAATTATCTACAAATTCATACAGATCAACATATTAGTAAATATGTTTACATAGAAATATAAATGTTCTTAATAAAGTATTAATATATTTGTAGAAAATAAATTATAATATTGATTGCGAGAAATATTACACTTTAAAAATCTGTGAATAGAGGTGTGAAAACTAATGAAAAAATTAGTACAGTTTATTACTTATTTTTATTTAAGTTTTATTTAAATATTGCATTAATTGTATGAAATAAATTTCTTTAAATTGCAATACAAAAATTTTTTGGTAGTAATTTGGTATATTAAAAGAGTTTAATTGACACAAGTGGGCTTTCCTGACCTTAACATCTGCGAAATTATCTATGATAGTGTCAAAATCCAACTGTCTCGCTGTTGGTGCTTCAATACAGAGAACGTCAAGTCATGTAAGGCGTTCTTGAGTTGAATACGATCGACGGAAGTTCTTTATCCTTGCAAGAACACTGAAGGAACGTTCAGTACTAGCTACTGTAACAGGCATGGTGCAAAAAATACTTAGAGCACCACAAATGTCAGGAAAAACTTTAGCTAGATTTAGAGCATAGATAGCATTCAAAAATTCAAATGGGGACAGACTTTCGTTAAAATTTGCTGAGTAAATGTGCTTCAAGTAAATCATTTCATCTCCTAAACTCTCGGAAACGTGTGAATTGTATTTGCGGACAAATTGAATCCATGTATCCAAATTGCCACAAAAAAGAAAAGTTGTTCTTCAAATTTTTCATGACAGCAAATCGTTCGGTAATACCTGCAATAACCGAATCAACTATCACCAAAAGGTGTTGTTTTTGTAATCAGTCTCGTGATCGTCGTTGATCGTCTAGTTCTCTTCACATTCATCAAAATGTCTTTTGCGATTCCTTTTTCGAACGTCAGGAAAGCAAACTTTTAGCTTCGCAAGCTGCGTATGTTTTCGGCGTATCGCCGTTTATATACAAACATACATGTATATCGCTGTATAAGAATTTGCATCATACCGAATAATTCTGCTGCAACAGAAAACGAATTCAACTTTATGCTACAAAGTCGACTCCAAAAACCAACAACACCTTATGCGGGGTGAAGACACGTTAAGAGATTTATAAAATTCGTTGAAATTTAAAATGACTGCTATCTAGGAAAGGTGATTAAAGGTGTGGTTTGTTTATTTTCTGTAAGCAAAAAGCTTGGATAGCATTTTGAGATTCCCGGGCCCCTCCAAAGCCCGGGCCCGGGGTAAATTAACCCCTCAGCCCCCCCCCCTCTCGAAGGGCCTAGATATAATATACATGGTCTAAATGGATGGCCCATCAAGGACTGTTCATTCATATCCTAAAATATCATGCTCAGAGCTGAATATAATATCAAGCACTTTACTTGGCGTCCCCTTCCCATACACTCAGAGAAAAAATCGTTATAAAACGAACGAAACAAGTTCAAAATTAAGAACATTCGTTGACAAAAGTCTGTTAAGTACGTTTTTTCTTAACTCGTGACCGATGGGCTTGTTATAAGAACAGTTTTTCCAAGCACACCGTTCGTATTTTATGCCCAGTTTGGTATTGATTTGTGAAAATTTTGTGCTCATTTCAAGCACTACCTGGGCTTGATTTAAGGCTCCATTACTGATACTTAGCATAGACTTAACTTGACTTGAGAACTGTCACTTACAGTTCTGTTAAATGAACATTGCAGGTAACTGATTACTCAAAACTTAGCAACACTTAACTTGACTTAGAAGTCTGTTGAATTTTGATTTTCTATGTAAGTTCTAAGTGACGTTTATATTTTGAGATGCCATTTGTTTGTTTCCATTTCATTTTGACATTTTGTCATACAAATTGTCATTTATTGATTATGATGTCAGATTGTATGCGCTAAGTGTATCTACTATAATCGTGGCTAAGTTGCCAAGTTTACGTCAAGTCAGGTCAATTCTATGCTAAGTATCAGTAATGAAGCCTTTCAGATTTTACGTTCTCACGCTTCGAGAACGATTTGGAGTCGATTTAACAATTTTCGGTCTCAATCAGTGTTGCCAGGTTAGCCTTTTCGAGGCTAGATTTAGCCTTTTTTTGCCTTTAACCTCGAAATTTTGGGTTTAGCTTCGTGACTTTTTTCTAGCCTTTTTTACTCCGAAAGTATTTTTAATAATTTCTAAAATAAAATAATTTCAATAGTTCCTGTGAACACCTAATACCTAATAATATGAGTTCTCTACAAAAGATTAATTATTTTTCTGCTGAAAATTCGTTGAAAGTTTCAAAGCCAGATGTATTTTCCTACTTTGAAAAAGAGAAGTATAATTATTCTTCAAGTCAAATAGCATTAATAGAGCTGCATTGGCGAAAACTTATAACTATACAATGGAAAAATGTACACTCCACCATGAAATCTTGGTCGGAAGTCCGGGAACATAAAAATGCATTAAACGAACCTCATTTTTTAGAACTTGTCGAATTCATAGTTAGTTTTTTAGTATTACCACACAGTAACGCGGAGGTTGAAAGAATTTTTAGTGGCATGACAATTCTGAAAATTAAATTAAGGAACAGAATAAAAATTAAAATGCTTAATGCGCTGCTTAATATTAGATGCTCGTTAAAACGCTTATCTAAATTTTGTAATGATTTTGAAATTACCGATGATCTCATATCTATGGTAAATAGCCAAACTTTATACGCAGACTTAAGCTCTTCTGATTCTTCAGACGGGGAATATTTTATATAAATAATTAGTTTGTAATATTTTTTTTTATGTATATACACATATGCAATCATTTAAAGTAATTCCATGCATGATACAAAAAAGAAGGTAGTTCCACTCAAAATTTTTTGACGTATTTGGGGATTTTTGAAGTTTCATAATGTTTGTTATTTTGCCAGAAGCGTTTCCATGCCGTTACTGTTTAAGGCGAAATTGTGGTTTTTCGAGAAGGAAATTTCCTTTAGGATGAAAACGCAATGGTCATCTGAGACAATAATAATATGCTTATGTGCATATATATCGATTGAGAATACAGCAAGACATGAAATTTTATTGAAAAATAATAAATTGGTTAATGACTCATATCTTTATGGCAGCTTGACCCCTATTATCATGCCCCTACAGTCCAAAGTCTGTACATCTATGTCAATGCTAAAAGGGCACAGAATGTGTATAGACGGGGCTGCCCCAAGGTGACCCCTGGTACAACGGGCAAAAACATTCTCATAACTAGTGTCTAACCTGCAGAGCTACAGGGTAATATTCTCCATAAAAAATGATTTAAAAATTCCCTCCTAATGCGCAACGCTTGAATTATACAATAAATAAAAAAATAAAAAATGACGACTTGTACCCACTTTATCAAGAAATTGCGGTGCCGGTTTATAAGGACCTCCATTGAGCAAGCAATTGACAAACGTGTATGTTTGGGCAAAATGTTCTGAGCAAACGTACGGACACTTAAGAAGGTTATATTCCCTTGCTTTGCATACGTCGATCCATGTTTCTTCCACCAAAATAATTTTCGGGAGCTGAAAAACTTATTAAAAACCTTCTTTTCATGGCTGATATTTCGTATGAAAATATTTCCAAGGCATGGGACTTATTTTTTTTGTTCTTTTTTATTTAAAATAACTATGAAAGTAATTTGGTCATATTCGTTAATATGAAATCCATCAAAATTAGAAAAATTCGTAACATTTTCAATCTGGTAGCATGTTTTTGGTGAAATTGTTATTGTCTCCGCAAAAGTCAAGTAGCTAATGTCACACTAACAGCCTGATTCTAATGTGGTAACAACTTTCTTCACCACGGCAACTTTCTTCATATGGTAACTTTTGTACCCTTTTGGTATTCTGCCCACGAAAGTAGCCGGATAATTGTTTACCCACTAAAATAGGTGGGAACATCGATGTAACACACAAAAGCTGTTGTTTAGAAAAAGGCAATACTGAAAAATAAAGAATTGTGAGCGCAAATAAGTAAACATAATAGTAAACAAGTAAGGAAGGCTAAGTTCGGGTGTGACCGAACATTACATACTCAGTTGAGAGCTATGGAGACAAAATAAGGAAAATCACCATGTAGGAAAATGAACCTAGGGTAACCCTGGAATGTGGTTGTATGACATGTGTATCAAATGGAAGGTATTAAAGAGTATTTAAGAGAGAGTAGGCCATAGATCTATGGATGGACGTCATTTAGGGATGTCGCCATAAAAGTGGACCAGGGCTGACTCAAGAATTTGTTTGTACGATATGGGTATCAAATGAAAGGTGTTACTGAGCATTTTAAGAGGGAGCGGGCCTTAGGTCTATCGGTGGACGCCTTTTCGAGATATCGCCATTAAGGTGGGCCAGGGGTGACTCTAGAATGTGTTTGTACGATATGGGTATCAAATGAAAGGTCGTAATGAGTATTTTAAAAGGGAATGGGGTTTAGTTCTATAGGTGAACGCCTTTTCGCGAAATCGCCATAAAGGTGGACCAGGGGTGACTCTAGAATGTTTGTACGATATGGGTATCAAACGAAGGGTGTTACTGAGCATTTTAAGAGGGAGTGAGCATTAGGTCTATAAGTGGACGCCTTTTCGAGATATCGCCATTAGGGTGGGCCAGGGGTGACTCTAGAATGTTTGTACGATATGGGTATCAAACGAAGGGTGTTACTGAGCATTTTAAGAGGGAGTGGGCATTAGGTCTATAAGTGGACGCCTTTTCGAGATATCGCCATTAGGGTGGGCCAGGGTGACTCTAGAATGTGTTTGTACGATATGGGTATCAAATGAAAGGTGGTAATGAGTATTTTAAAACGGAGTAATCCTTAGGTCTATAGGTGGACGCCTTTTCGAGATATCGCCATAAAGGTGGACCAAGGGTGACTCTAGAATCTTTGTACGATATGGGTATCAAACGAAAGATGTTACTGAGCATTTTAAGAGGGAGTGGGCATTAGGTCTATAAGTGGACGCCTTTTCGAGATATCGCCATTAGGGTGGGCCAGGGGTGACTCTAGAACGTTTGTACGATATGGGTATCAAACGAAGGGTGTTACTGAGCACTTTAAGAGGGAGTGGGCATTAGGTCTATAGGTGGACGCCTTTTCGAGATATCGCCATTAGGGTGGGCCAGGGGTGACTCTAGAATATGTTTGTACGATATGGGTATCAAACGAAAGGTGTTACTGAGCACTTTAAGAGGGAGTGGGCATTAGGTCTATAGGTGGACGCCTTTTCGAGATATCGCCATTAGGGTGGACCAGGGGTGACTCTAGAATGTTTGTACGATATGGGTATCAAACGAAGGGTGTTACTGAGCATTTTAAGAGGGAGTGGACATTAGGTCTATAAGTGGACGCCTTTTCGAGATATCGCCATTAGGGTGGGCCAGGGTGACTCTAGAATGTGTTTGTACGATATGGGTATCAAACGAAAGGTGTTACTGAGCACTTTAAGAGGGAGTGGGCATTAGGTCTATAGGTGGACGCCTTTTCGAGATATCGCCATTAGGGTGGGCCAGGGGTGACTCTAGAATGTTTGTACGATATGGGTATCAAACGAAGGGTGTTACTGAGCATTTTAAGAGGGAGTGGGCATTAGGTCTATAAGTGGACGCCTTTTCGAGATATCGCCATTAGGGTGGGCCAGGGTGACTCTAGAATGTGTTTGTACGATACGGGTATCAAATGAAAGGTGGTAATGAGTATTTTAAAAGGGAGTAATCCTTAGTTCTATAGGTGAACGCCTTTTCGAGATATCGCCATAACAGTGGACCAAGGGTGACTCTAGAATCTTTGTACGATATGGGTATCAAACGAAAGGTGTTACTGAGCATTTTAAGAAGGAGTGGGCATTAGGTCTATAGGTGGACGCCTTTTCGAGATATCGCCATTAGGGTGGGCCAGGGGTGACTCTAGAATGTGTTTGTACGATATGGGTATCAAACGAAAGGTGTTCCTGAGCACTTTAAGAGGGAGCGGGCATTAGGTCTATAGGTGGATGCCTTTTCGAGATATCGCCATTAGGGTGGGCCAGGGGTGACTCTAGAATGTTTGTACGATATGGGTATCAAACGAAGGGTGTTACTGAGCATTTTAAGAGGGAGTGGGCATTAGGTCTATAAGTGGACGCCTTTTCGAGATATCGCCATTAGGGTGGGCCAGGGGTGACTCTAGAATGTTTGTACGATATGGGTATCAAACGAAGGGTGTTACTGAGCATTTTAAGAGGGAGTGGGCATTAGGTCTATAAGTGGACGCCTTTTCGAGATATCGCCATTAGGGTGGGCCAGGGTGACTCTAGAATGTGTTTGTACGATATGGGTATCAAATGAAAGGTGGTAATGAGTATTTTAAAAGGGAGTAATCCTTAGGTCTATAGGTGGACGCCTTTTCGAGATATCGCCATAAAGGTGGACCAAGGGTGACTCTAGAATCTTTGTACGATATGGGTATCAAACGAAAGGTGTTACTGAGCATTTTAAGAGGGAGTGGGCATTAGGTCTATAGGTGGACACCTTCTCGAGATATCGCCATTAGGGTGGGCCAGGGGTGACTCTAGAATGTTTGTACGATATTGGTATCATACGAAAGGTGTTACTGAGCATTTTAGGAGGGAGTGGGCATTAGGTCTATAGGTGGACGCCTTTTCGAGATATCGCCATTAGGGTGGGCCAGGGGTGACTCTAGAATGTTTGTACGATATGGGTATCAAACGAAAGGTGTTACTGAGCATTTTAAGAGGGAGTGGGCATTAGGTCTATAGGTGGACGCCTTTTTGAGATATCGCCATTAGGGTGGGCCAGGGGTGACTCTAGAATGTTTGTACGATATGGGTAAATAACAAAAGGTGTTACTGAGCATTTTAAGAGGGAGTGGGCATTAGGTCTATAGGTTGACGCCTTTTCGAGATATCGCCATTAGGGTGGGCCAGGGGTGACTCTAGAATGTGTTTGTACGATATGGATATCAAATTAAAGGTATTAATGAGGGTTTTAAAAGCGAGTGGTCCTTAGAAGTATATGTGAAGGCGTTTTCGCGATATTGACCAAAATGTGGACCAGGTGATCCAGAAAATCATCTGTCGGGTACTGCTAATTTATTTATATATGCAATACCACTAACAGTATAACTGCCCAGATTCCAAACGCTGTTGATTTCGCCTTGTAGAACTTTTTCATTTTCTTCTACTTAATATGGTAGGTGTCACACCCATTTTACAAAGTTTTTTCCAAAGTTATATTTTGCGTCAATAAACCAATCCAATTACCATGTTTCATCCCTTTTTGTCGTGTTTGGTATAGAATTATGGCATTTTTTTCATTTTTCGTAATTTTCGATATCGATAAAGTGGGCGTGGTTATGGTCGGATTTCGGCCATTTTTTATACCAATATAAAGTGAGTTCAGATAAGTGCGTGGACTAAGTTTAGTAAAGATATATCGGTTTTTGCTCAAGTTATTGTGTTAACGGCCGAGAGGAAGGCCAGACGGTGGACTGTGTATAAAAACTGGGCGTGTCTTGCACCGATTTCGCCCATTTTCACAGAAAACAGTTACCGTCATAGAGTCTATGCCTCTACCAAATTTAAGAAGGATTGGTAAATTTTTGTTCGACTTATGGCATTAAAAGTATTCTAGACAAACTAAATGAAAATGGGCGGAGCCACGCCCATTTTGAAATTTTCTTTTATTTTTGTATCTTGTTGCATCATATCATTACTGGAGTTGAATTCTGACTTAATATACTTATATACAGTAAGGATATTAAATTTTTTGTTAAAATTTGAATTTAAAAAAAATTTTTTTAAAAAGTGGGCGTGTTCTTCATCCAATTTTGCTAATTTTTATTTAGCACATATATAGTAATAATAGTAACGTTCCTGCCAAATTTCATCATGATATCTTCAACGACTGCCAAATTACAGCTTGCAAAACTTTTAAATTACCTTCTTGTAAAAGTGGGCGGTGCCACGCCCATTGTCCAAAATCTTACTAATTTCCTATTCTACGTCATAACATAAACCCACCTACCAAGTTTCATCGCTTTATCCGCCTTTGGCAATGAATTATCGCATTTTTTCGGTTTTTCGAAATTTTCGATATCGAAAAAATGGGCGTGGTTATAGTCCGATATCGTTCATTTTAAATAGCGATCTGAGATGAGTACCCAGGAATCTATATACCAAATTTCATCAAGATACCTCAAAATTTACTCAAGTTATCGTGTTAACGGACGGACGGACGGACGGACGGACGGACGGACGGACATGGCTCAATCAAATTTTTTTTCGATCCTGATTATTTTGATATATGGAAGTCTATATCTATCTCGATTCCTTTATATATGTACAACCAACCGTTATCCAATCAAACTTAATATACTCTGTGAGCTCTGCTCAACTGAGTATAAAAAGTGTTGCCTCTTGCTATACATATTTGTTTCCATGTACTTTCACAGTATATATTACAATATAGCTATGTAAAAACGTATGCATGTATGCACATATGTATATACACATCGTCCCGTTTATTCGTTAACATCGTATCTACGAGTGATACATTTTCGGTAAAGCCATGGCGGAACCATACACGGTGGCAGCATGGTGACATACCTACAAACATAAATAAAAATTCCATGTACTTCGTTTTTGTAAATTCGATGGACAAATGTCAAAATCGTACTGCGCCGGAAGTTGATGTATCAAATTAAATAAAAAAAGTTTATATTCAGCTGTCCCATGCTGCCACCTTGTATCGTTCCGCCATGGGTAAAGCGAAGAAAATCAACTTTTAAATTTCACCACAGACACTGGTGAGTTTTTCGGTGATGACAGCGTTACCACTTTGGCCAGAATCGCGAATAAAACAACTGGTAACGATTTTCGGTTACATAATGTTCTGGGTACTATTTTACCGGTAACGCTAAGAATCGGGCCGTAAATGGAACTACCATTTTTTGTATCATGATTCCATGTGCTGGTAAAGGAAAATGTGCCTGATATGTTTTGAAACAAGAAGTTATGTTTAAGTTATGTTTATAAGTTTTTATTTACAAATGTGTAAACTAAAATATAAAAAAAATTTAATGAATTAACCAAAAAAAATTCTGGCCTACAGAGACCGATATATTCAAACAAACTCTTTTCATGGTTCGTTTTGCCTTCAATTTGGCACATGTGTAGGTAGCCTCTTGTCTAGATTAGTAGTTACCATACTCTATTCCAGAGTTTCACGTTCTGGTCTTCACGGGAGAGCTTAGACCATAAATCACTTACCTGAACAATATACGTAATACGTATCGATTTGAAGAAATTTGAAGCTTCTAGCTACAGAAATGATGAAAAGCTCCTTATCTAAACAATCGGTTTGTATTTTTTATTTTATTTTAATTTGTTTTTTTTTTTTAGAAATAGAGGAAAATATTACAAAAAAATAACTATTTTCTGGAAAATCGGTTGTAGGGGTGATAGTGGTCCGATCAAGTAGGTTTCGACAAATGTCTAACACGAGATCAAAATATACCCGCTGCCCAAATTTTATTAAGATATCTCAAAAATTTAGGGTCCAGTTTGCGTTCAAACAGACGGACGTACGGGCATGGCTTAATCAAACCAGATTGTCAACCTGATCAATTCGATATACTTAATGGTGGCTCTATCTTTTGTTCTTTAAGGACTTACAATTTTAAGATTCGTAACAAAGTCAATATATCATTTCATTTTCATGAAATGTGTAAATACAACTTTGTACGGGTGTCTAGGTTGTCCTTTAGGAAATGGTCATAGGGGAACGGCACAGATTCGGCTTTGTTATATTCGGAACAGTTATGTTCTCAGACTATTTTATACGAATATATGTAGCTACAACTGGATTGATAAAAGAATTTAGATTAAAAGTAAAACAACAATTAGTACGATCGATTTTATGTTGGAAAAAGCAAAAGACTTATATGTGTTTATTTAAAAATAATTAAAATACTGAAAGTGCACCAAAAAAGCTATTCACCCCTATTCTGCATTTCGATTACGTTCCCGTTCTACGCTCCGCTTTAATCGAAGTTTGGTATTCTGCATTACGACGGAATCGTAAAGAGAAGAGGAAAAGCAAATGATTTTTCGAAATCAACTGTTGGTACGGAATGTGTGAACATTGGAACAAAATAAATTAAAGAAAATTTGTAAAAAATACTGAAAAACGTTCATATTTTTTTATGCATGCCAATTTGTACGAAAAAAAGCAATAGAAAATATTGCCGCAGTATTATATTTTTTTGAGTGAAGTGCTTTCATAATGTAAGTGTGTTTTTGTCGTTCTTTTGGCCAATTCCCTGCCGTGGCCACCAAGTTTTGTTAAAACGGATTCCTGCACGAATATAGTTGAAATTTTCTGAATAATAAGGATGCTAATTTAATTGCACTGGCCTAAAATACTTTATAAAGGTTTATTTATTCTTTCCGCAAGCATTGTTTACGTTTTCGCTTCACCTTCCTCTACGCCGGCAGCTTGCTTTGGCATATAATTGGACCCAACGAACAGATACAAATTATAGCTGTCTATTATAATGGAATCAATAGCCGCGGCATTATTTATGGAGTTAGAAAGCAACGCATAAGAAACTGCCAGGCGAGAATGGAAAGGCGAAATTTGTGTAACCCATTTGAGATGAGTGACGAATTGTAAGAAATTGAACTTAAAAGTGGTAAAGCTTAATGACTTATTCTCTTATTTAGGTTCAAAAAAAACTCTCGACTTAACAAGGATGCTTTCAAGTATGTGTTAGATACTTTTGCGGGGCAAATACATCCAAGGACTTCGACATCGACATGTTGTTTTTGACCTGGAAACATATAAAAAACAATCATCATCAAGCCTTCTACGTTTCTTAACAAGTTTTACTTACATTTTTGTTAAAATTATGTTATAAATTAATAAAAAAATAAAAAGAAAATATTTTTCCGCCAACTAATTTGCAACTTAGAAAAACGGAACTACGATCGAAATGCATAATACAAAAAATCGAACGATTCGAAGTTGGATCGAAAGAGATTGGAACACAGAATACCAAAATTGCGAAATCGAAAAAATTCCAATCAAAGGCGAAATGCAGAATAGGGCTGATTAACTTTTAAAACAAATCTAACTAATACTAAATAATGAAAATATGTACATTTATATATGTGTGTATGTGTATGTCTAGTAGGGAACAAATTACTAATTTGAAGTTCATTGCCCCAGCTCGCTAATATTTCCGTCCCTTCGACCTCCACTAGAATTTTGCAATCTAACATTGCTTGCCTACGCGCATTTCATAATTGATGTGATATCCCAATAAACAACAGAAAAAAGTTCCGAATCGTTTATTTTCAACTTGAGTAAAAGCCATTTAAAAAGGCAGTTCTAAAAAAGTACCCGATTCATAAAAGTACCCAGTACATTAAAAGTAACCGCTTCTAAAAAAGTACCCGGTTCTGAAAATAAAACAGCTTTACAAATATACCAAATTCAAAAAAGTTCCCAGTTCAAACAAGTACCTGATTCTAAATACATAAGTAGCCGGCTATGAAAAAGCACCATGCTCATAAAATTACCCGGCACATAAAAAGTAACCGCTTCGAAATAGTACAAGGTTTTAAAAAAAACTACCCTGTTCTGAAAATAACCCGACAAGACGAAAATACCCAACCCAAAAAATTTTCCGGTTCCACCGTGGTGTGATGGTAGCGTGCTCCGCCCATCACACCGTATGCTCTGGGTTCAACTCCCGGGCAAAGCAACATCAAAATTTTAGAAATAAGATTTTTCAATTAGAAGAAAATTTTTCTAAGCGGGGTCGCCCCTCGGCAGTGTCTGGCAAGCGCTCCGATTGTATTTCTGCCATGAAAAGCTCTCAGTGAAAACTCATCTGCCTTGCAGATGCCGTTCGGAGTAGGCATAAAACATGTAGGTCCCGTCCGGCGATTTTGTAGGGAAAAATCAAGAGGAGCACGACGCAAATTGGAAGAGAAGCTCGGCCTTAGATCTCTTCGGAGGTTATCGCGCCTTACATTTTTTTTTTTTTTTTTTTTTGGTTGTGAAAAGTTACCCGGTTCTGCAAAGTGCACGGTTCCAAATAGTTCATATTTCAAATGTGTATATGGTTATAAGGAAGTACACATTTCTGAAAAAGTATCCGGATCTTTACAATTACCCGGTTAGAAAAGTTCAATTATAAAAAAGTACCTTGGAAGAGTACCCAGTTCTAAAACTGACACAGTTCTGAAAAGCTCCCGGCTATAGAAAAGTACCCGGTTGTGAAAAGTACCCAGCTACAAAAAAGGGTACAAAAGTACAAAAGTACTCAGTTCAAAAAAGTAGCAGGGCCTGTTAGGTGTTATACGATCACATATGGAAAACAAATTTTATTCAAAAAGTCATCATCAAAAATTTCCCGGTTTTAAAAATAAATCCGATTAATTAAAGATACCCGGTTCTACACAAGTTCCTTGTTCAAAAAAGTACCAGCTGTTAAAGAGTATCCGATTGTTACCCAGATCGCAAAAGTGCCCGGTTCTAAAAAAGCATCCGGGTTATAAAAGTACCCGGATCCGAAAAATTACTTGGTTCTAAATAAGTAACCGGATCTGATACTTCTTATTTGAGTTAGTATCTACCCTAGCAACTCTGGCTACCCTGCGAGTAACTAGCAAATTTGAAAATATGTAGTTTTGCTATTCATACACTCAGAAAAGTTGTTTTTTCAAATTGGAATGATTTTGATTGACCTTTTTCTCAAAAAAAGAATTTTTTCTAAAAACTGAAGTTTTTTTTGAGTGTACATATAAATGGTATTCTATTTATGGCATTCTTCAATGTGCCTAATTTATTATTTCCATTTAATTTTAATCAGCAGCTCTTTATCTAAATATACATATAAGGGTGGTCCTTATAATTCAGTTTTCCGAATTTTCCAGTCTCACCTTTTCAAACTGTAATACCAAGGTCAAAAATAAAACACATCTCTCGAACACTCCAAGAGCCATCTCATATTCTCTTAATGCTAGTTCCCAAATAGACGAAATCCTTCGCAGTTTCGAGTTTATATCCGTCAACATCGTCGATTTTTTCTTCGATGACAGCAAATGCCTCGTCTTGCCTTCAATTACCACAAGACCCACTTTTTTCCCTGTTTATCTAGCCGGCCGCCGTGGTGTGGTGGCAGCCTACCAATCCGAAGATCCTGGGTTCAAGCCCCGAGCAAAGAAATATCAAAAATTTAGACCCAAGTTCCTTCAATTAGAAAAGACAAGTTTTCGAGCAGGTTCTCCCCTCGGTAGAGATTTCACAGACACTCCAAGTGTGTATCTGCCATGAAAAGCTTCTTAGTGAAAACTGGCTTGCAGATGTCTTTCGGAGTCGGCGTAAAACATGTAGGTCCCATCCAGCCAATTTGTTGGAAAAAATAAAAGAATGCAAATTGGAAGAGAAGCCCAGTCTTATTTTATCTAATCCAGAGAAGGTAGAGGCAGGATATCATCAGCATACGCAAGTAAGTGTACGCTCTCATAATATATTGTACCATCACGGGTTAGTTCTGAAGAATGATCTTCGCCAGTATAATGTTAAAGGGATCACAAGAAAGGCAGTCGCCTTGTCTGAAGCCTCAATTGGTTTCGAATTGCTTTGAAGTCGACAAAAAGATGATGAGCGTCGATTTTCTTATCGTGAGTCTACTCCAGCATCTGGCGCATTTTGAAGATCGGTCAATAGTAGATTTACCAAGTCTGAAGCAGCACTGATAATGTGCAATAAGTTCGTTGACTATGGGCTATAAACTTTAGCATATCACCTAAATGGAACCTTAAAGGTGATATTAAGCAGACTGATTCCGCGGTAATTGGCTCAGTTTGGGGTATCGCTTTATTTGAGGATAGGGCAGAGCAGACTTAAACTCCTAGCATAGCATAATCTGGAGTGTAACCACTGTGCAGAATTTGTCAAATAATTACAATCGAGACCAACTATTTACAATTGGGTACTACACTTTTACAAGTTTAAGTTGAGAAATTTGAGCTTCAATTGAAAATTTTTGTACTTAAACTGGAAAAAGTGTAGAAAACAGAAAATAAAACTTAGTGTTAATCGAGAAATCTTAACTTTGATTTCTGCGCAATAATCCTTAATTGTCTCCAATTGGGCTCAAAGTTTATATGTGATATTTTTGACCTTGGCATTACGTTTGAAGTGGTGAGACTGGAGAAAATGGAAATTTGATTTATAAGGACCCCCCTAATACTAAAACAAAATGTGAAGAGCAGAACTGCTCAACCCCTATACACTGGTAGCACTTTTGTTTTTGTTTTGCCCTGAATCATAGGCACAGATTCAAATTCACACTTTGAATATAAAAAAAAAAATTTCATAGCACTCCCATATGCCTTCACATATAATTTCGAATCATATGGAAATGCTTGAATTTCTTATGAAAGTGCCAAGAAAAAGCACTCCCGTATGAAGCTCAGGCACTTGTGTATAATAAAAAATGTACACTAACAATTTCAAAACTAAAAATTATTCAAAATCATTATAGCACTGAAAAAAATTTGTAATCAAAATTGATTCATAAATAAAATTAAAATAGATAATTGACCGCGGAGCTGAAATATATGGGGCATATGACCAAAGAATGTAAGCTAAACTGCACCAAAACAAGAGGAGCCTATTCTAACTTCATATGATATTAGTTAAGTAACTACCTTCAAGGGAAGTCAGTAACTTGTGATACAAAATTCTGATTCAGAACTAGACCTAGAGTGCCAAATAAGTATTAGTTCGTTAATAGCTAGATTTGCAGTTATAAAATCGACAAAAAAACTGCTACCGGCTTTAACGAGCACAGCTACATATGAGTATGCCTCTTTCTCAACACTACTCCACCAGTGTAACTATCGAAAAACTACCAAAAAGAAATTTTTATATAGTTAGGAACTAGTGAAAAGTTAAAGCAGTGGGAACAATTTCCATCGCCAAGGACCTCGCCATGTTAAATTCCCCAGTTGAAAACATGTAAAAGAGATAGATGGCGAACTATTTGTGGTTCAGAATGCGGTAGAAATGCACTTATTTTGAACTAGAGATTCTCCTTACGGGGTAGTTTCCGTGACTTTTTATTTCAATTCGGTATATTATTTTTCTTGGTTATGAGACATTTTTTGACGGAAGTGGGGGAACCGTAAAGTAACCATTCCTTGTTATTATTTACTTGTTATTAAATTCAAATTCAGCACCTCAGTAATCTCTGTTGCTAATATATGTATGTAAATTTGAACACAAATTTAAAACAAACCACGCGGAGCCCTCTAATTAAACATTTCAAAAGTTTTGAAATTCGTATGATTTTAATAATCGGGGATTGCCCATATTGCTTTTTTTAAATGTATGAAAACATTTATTTGAAGCAATTTTTTAATTTTTTATAATTTATTTAATAATTTGGGAAAAATTTAAACAACGTGACATCAGGACGGACAAGGCGACAGCTGTTTCGATTATACCTTGTAAATCTCTTCAAAGCCTTTTCTCCCGGGAGTGGGAGTCGAACTCGCACTCCTACGATAGTTGAAATGGTTATAAACGCATTCAGCTACGTCATGCCTTAGTTGTTGTTGTTTTGAAATTCAATTTTCAGTGCAACATTCGCAGAAATCTCTACATTCACATTTAGTATGATTATTGAAACCCAAATTCCGACGATATATGTATGTATGTATATAGAAAATGTTCCCCCAAAACTTGGGCTAGAGGTCAATGTAATTTTTCGCTACTTTCAGAATTAAATTTATTGGCTCTTGTATGTTGGTGACATAACTATTGACATAATATTTTAAGGAGAAATATTTTGTAACTTGAAACCAAATATTCAACTTTTTCCGACCTCAAACAATTAAAATTTTTAAAATATATTTTTTTAAATACAAAAAAAAATTCAGTGCACATACAATTTTGTACATGTATTGTGATTCGCACTTCCATACAAAACATTTTGAGCAGCACTGGTTAAGAGAATATGGCATTTGAGAAACTATTGCTTTCGTTTCTTCTGAATGCATAAGAAATTACCCTCATATCTCACTTTCATAGGAATTCTTCACGCCATAGTTAAGCATGGTACACTAAGGGGCAAATTATGTATGACGCAACGCATCATTGTCGCTCGAGTGAACCAAAAATGGTATGATATGAGCATTCATGCACTTCAGTAAATCACAATAGACGTAAGTGCCTTTGTGAAATTTTTGGTATTATAAAATGGTGAATGTGAATGTCGTGACTGCGATGCAAAGTGTCACGGCGTCGTACATAATCTGGCCGTATGTTTTTAATTCCACTCAACAGTAACAAAAAAGGAATGTGTTGTTCCAATCAGGCAACGGAATTGTTGGGCATTTGTGGTAGTACAATTGAAAATTTAGTGCAATATCCCCAACCGTTTGCCTCGCAAAAGAAAAGCCGAAAATAAATAAAACGTTTCCAATTATTTAGATTAACATACATTTTTTGACGCCATTGCTGACCTCTTTATTGTGCAATATCTTTCTTGTTGCTAGATGAGAATTCATTTTTATATTTATTTCCTTGATCTGGTGATTAACCAATCATGCTTCAAATTGGAATTCTTCGTAATAAATTTCAGGTGTAGGTATTTATTGACTGAAAGAAAAATTATAAATAAATAAAAACAAGTAAGGAAATCTAAGTTCGGGAGTAACCGAACATTACATACTCAGCTGAGAGCTTTGGAGACAAAATAAGGGAAAATCACCATTTAGCAAAATAAACCTAGCGTAACCCTGCAATGTGTTTGTATGACATGTGTATCAAATGAAAGGTGTCTTAGTTCTATAGGTGGACGCCTTTTCGAGATATCGCAATAAGGGTGGACCAGGGGTGATTCTAGAATGTGTTTGTACGATATGAGTATCAAATTAATATTATTAATGAGGGTTTTAAAAGGGAGTAGCCCTTAGTTGTATATGTGAAAGCGTTTTCGAGATATCGACCAAAATGTGGGCCAGGGTGACCCAGAACATCTTCTGTCGGGTACCGCTAATTTATTTATATATGTAACACCACGAATATTATTCCTGCCAAGATTCCAAGGGCTTTTGATTTCGCCCTGCAGAACGTTTTCATTTTCTTCTACTTAATATGGCAGGTGTCACACCCATTTTACAAAGTTTTTTCTAAAGTTATATTTTGCGTCAATAAACCAATCCAATTACCATGTTTCATCTCTTTTTTCATGTTTGGTACAGAATTATGGCATTTTTATCATTTTTCGTAATTTTCGATATCGCAAAAGTGGGATTTCGGCCATTTTGTATACCAATACAAAGTGAGTTTAGATAAGTACGTGAACTGAGTTTAGTAAAGATATATTGATTTTTCCTCAAGTTATCGTGTTAACGGTCGAGCGGAAGGACAGACGATCGACTATGTATAAAAACTGGGCGTGGCTTCAACCGGTTTTGCCCATTTTCACAAAAAACAGTTATCGTCCTAGAATCTATGCCCCTACCAAATTTCACAAGGATTGGTACATTTTTGTTCGACTTATGGCCTTAAAAATATTCTAGACGAATTAAATGAAAAAGGGCGGAGCCACGCCCATTTTGAAATTTTCTTTTATTTTTGTATTTTGTTGCACCATATCATTACTGGAGTTGATTGTTGGCATAATTTACTTATAAACTGTAAAGATTTTAAATTTTTTGTTAAAATTTGAAATTTTTTTTAAAAGTGGGCGTGTTCGTCATCTGATTTCGCTAATTTTTATTTAGCACACATATAGTAATAGGAGTAACGTGCTACCAAATTTCATCATGATATCTTCAACGACTGCCAAATTACAGCTTGCAAAACTTTTAAATTACCTTCGTTTAAAAGTGGGCGGTGCCACGCCCATTTTCCAAAATTTTACTAATTTTCTATTTTGCGTCATAAGGTCAACGCACCTACTAAGTCTCATCGCTTTATCCGTCTTTGCTAATGAATTATCGCACTTATTCGGTTTTTCGAAATTTTCGATATCGAAAAAGTGGGCGTGGTTGTACTCCGATTTCGTTAATTTTAAATAGCGATCTCAGATGAGCGCCCAGGAACCTACATACCAGATTTCATCAAGATACCTCAAAAGTTACTCAAGTTATCGTGTTTACAGACGGACGGACAGACGGACGGACGGACGTGGTTAAATGAATTTCTTTTTTCACCCAGATCATTTTGATATGTAGAAGTCTATATCTATATCGATTAGTTTATGCCGTTACGAAACTCTGTGAGCTCTGCTCAGCTGAGTATAAAAACTGAATGCATTTATAAATAAGTATTCTTAGAACAAGTGTGCAGAGTTAGCAACTGAATGTTTTATTCTTATCTTACACACAATAAAAAGTTTTAGTCAAGATTAGAAAAAAAAAATTCATTCAAATCAAGAACAAAATATTGCAAAACACATATATACACACAAATTATGTATTTCACTTACAAGTTTGATGATAGACGAACAAGCGGGTATATGTATATCTTGTAGTTACCCATCACTTTATTCCTATTATCAGGGGGGAGGAGGCTTATGAATAACATTGATCCATTGAATTTAAAATCACGCATACGCAGCGGTGTGCCAGAAATATGGCTCGTCAGTGTTGCCATATATTTTTTTTTCCAAGTCGTCAAACGCCGCCCAAAAAATCGTCAAAAATCGTCATATCTATGGCAACAACCAAAGTCGATTTAGCACTAAATTGGGTTATTAACAGGTGCCGTACGATGAGATCGCCGGTTTCATTCAACAATATTATCTTTAAAAGCGCTTTCCTGAAAATTGTCTTTGGTTGTTATTTCTTGTTGCCACATATAACATATAAAAGCGTTTTTAATTTATTTCGTTTTATTTTATAAATGACAAAGACGTCTTAAAAGATAAATTTTGTATCTTCTATATATATATAAAAATGAATGTTTGTATGTATGTCATCGATGAACTCAAAAACTACTGGACCGATTATTATGAAAATTGGTATTTATATATGTATTTTTCTACGGGGAAGGTTTGTATAATGAGTACTTTGATACCGGGTGACTAGGGTCTCGAGATATAGGCCAAAACATGGACCCGGGTAACTCCAGGAAGTGTTTGTACAATTTGGGTATCAAATGGAAGCTGTTTATGAGTACTTTGACACTGGGTGACTAGGGTCTCGAGATATAAGCCAAAACGTGGACCCGGGCACCCCTAGAATGTGTTTATACAATATGGATATCAAATGAAAGCTGTTGATGAGTGCTTTAGTACAGGGTAGTTTTCATACCTATTGGTGACTAGGGTCTCGAGATATAGGCAAAACATGGACCCGGATACCCCTAGAATGTGTGTGTATTTTGGATATCAAACGAAAGCTGTTGCTGAGAGCTGTTAAGTAATTTTCATTGTGATATTCGATTTAGTCGCATCAACCTGCCAAAACTGATAAATATGCATGCGAAGCCGAAATAAAGACATGAATTAATAATACCCACATACCTACTTACATACGTCCTATTCGATTTGCCTGATATTTGGTATATAAATTTGCCTATATTAGTATTTACGATGCTTTTTTCCGGGAAGTGGACCAGGGACGGACTGGGACTGGGATTAGGACTGGGACTGAGACTGAGACTCGGAGTGGGACTGGGACTGAGACCCGGAATGGGACTGGAACAAAATACATACCACTCTCTGGGACTGGCAATAAGATATGAAGAAGAATGAGAAAAACTTGAGAGAAGAGAAAAGAGAGAAGGAGACTGAGAAAGAGATAGAATGAGACGAAGATGTAGATGAAGCGAAAAAGAGGGAGGGAGGAGTGAATAAAAAGATTAGGAAAAAGTGTAGAGGGGTAGGGCAGAGTTAGACTGAAACAGCTTATTAAAATGTATGCAGATAGGCCAAATTTAGGGCAGAACGACGTTTGCCGGGTCTGCTAGTTTATATATATTTAAATGATGACTTAGTTCTAAAATTTGTGTAAAAATTTAATTTTTTTTATTTTGGTGTAAAAATATTAAAGCTGATACATGATATGGTTTAAGCTTACTTCTCGGAGGCTTAACAATATTACCAGCACTTGAAAAAACTGACTCGGAACTTGCTGAGGTAGCTGTTATGGCAAGATATTGCCTTTTCAGCATAGAAAGTATGCGATATTGCTTTTCATGATCCTTCCACCAAATTCTTGCCTCTAAATTGTGGTTTATTTGAGGCTCTGAAATATATCTTTCGTACTCATAATGCACTTCGTTTATGTTGTCGCCCCAAAGAAGTACATCCATCACTGTTGGTGCATCCTGAGCGACCGAAGTTGGCGGCGTGTTTATACCGGATTGTTATAGTTCTTTTGCCGTTGTACATATCTTCTCTCTGAACTCCTGTGAACTTTCAAAAAGTAAATTCTTATATCGCGGATTTGAGAATGATGCGATGTGACATGGTTTGACGGATCGTGTTTCCAATGTTGTATAAAGGCCAAATCGTTGAACCAAGTCAACCGAAATTTCGTTTTTGATATCCTTTACAAAACTGGAATCATTGCAGTTAGGTCTGAGGTGTGTATACACTAAACTATTTATAATTGGCTGAACTAAAGATATTGTTATAATAAATTCAGAGCACAACACAGTTGTTGCCTTCTCTAAAGGCTCCAACAAATTACAGACGTCACTTAGAAATTATAATGGTTCCACAAACAAGTAGTGGAACCCATGCGTTTTAGCACAGCATTACAATAATTGCAGGAGCCTTCATCAGTGCTTTCCACGATTGTCAAATGTTGCCAAACTTTGCTTCTGGGCATTGTGATTTTTTAAATGTGTTGATTTATGCTTGTATCAACGGAATGTTCTTGCTTGAGGTGTAAAACTCTTTTACTTTAAGCATCTTTTTTAAGCGATCTGCTGTAACGATCGTGGTTACGTCAGGCAGTAGCAGTTAGAGTTTTCTATTCTATTCTATGAAATACATACATACATACTTATGTACATATAAACAACGCGATGCCAAATATACAAGGATAGTGCTGGTTAATATTTATTGTTAATGACATTTCCAAGCGCGGCATTTAAAGAAAGACAAAGGACATATAATCGATTAAAAAACCCACAACTAAAAACCGAAGGAAAAGTTTGCCTGAATATGTCCATCTATGTATATGCAAATGTACGTCTTAGAATGTATGTATGGTTGTAGGACTCTGGTCAGTCAGTAGTAGTAGTTAGGTCAGTCAGTAGCAGGTAGAATACACGAGTATGTACACATACCTGTGTTTGTATGACATGTGTATCAAATGAAAGGTGTTAATGATTATTTAAAATGTAGTGGGCCTTAGTTCTATAGGTGGATGCCTTTTCGAGATATCGTAATAAGGGTGGACCAGGGGTGACTCTAGAATGTGTTTGTACGATATGGGTATCAAATTAAAAGTATTAATGAGGGTATTAAAAGGGAGTCGCCCTTAGGTATATATGTGAAGGCGTTTTCGAGATATCGACCAATATGTGGACCAGGGTAACCCAGAACATCTTCTGTCGGGTACCGCTAATTTATTTATATATGTCATACCACGAACAGTATTCCTGCCAAGATTCCAAGGGCTTTTTATTTCGCCCTGTATAACTTTTTCATTATCTTCTACTTAATATGGTAGGTGTCTCACCCATTTTACAAAGTTTTTTCTAAAGTTAAATTTTGCCTCAATATATCAATCCAATTACCATGTTTCATTACTTTTTTCACATTTAGTATAGTATTATGGCATTTTTTAAAAATTAAATGTAATTTAATTTTCGACATCGGAAAAGTGGGCGTGGTCGTAGTCCGATTTCGGCCATTTTTAATACCAAGATAAAGTGAGTTCAGATAATTACGTGGACTAAGTTTAGTTAAGATATATCAATTTTTGCTCAAGTTATCGTGTTAACGGCCGAGTAGAAGGACAGACGGTTGACTGTGTATAAAAACTGGGCGTGGCTCCAACCGATTTCGCCCATTCTCACAGAAAACAGGTATCGTCATAAAATCAATGCACCTACCAAATTTCACAAGGATTGGTAAATTGTTGTTCGACTTATGGCCTTAAAGTTATTCTAGACGAATTAAATGAAAAAGGGCGGAGCCACGCCCATTTTAAAATTTTCTTTTATTTTTGCATTTTGTTGAGCTATATCATTACTGAAGTTGAATGCTGACATAATTTGCTTATATACTGTAAAGATTTTTAATTTTTTGTTAAAATTTGACTTTAAAAAAAAATTTTTTTAAAGTGGGCGTGTTCGTTATCCGATTTTGCTAATTTTTATTTAGCACACATATAGTAATAGGAGTAAGGTGCCTGCCAAATTCCATCATGATATCTTCAACGAGTGCGAAATTACAGCTTGTAAAATTTAAATTACCTTCTTTTAAAAGTGGGCGGTGCCACGCCCATTGTCCAAAAATTTACTAGTTTTCTATTTTCCGTCATAAGGTCAACGCACCTACAAATTTTCACCGCTTTATCCGTCTTTGGTAATGAATTATCGCACTTTTTCGGTTTTTCGTAATTTTCGATATCGAAAAAGTGGGCGCGGTTGTAGCACGATTTCGTTCATTTTAAATAGCGATCTGAGATGAGCGCCCAGGAACCTACATACCAAATTTCATCAGAATACCTCAAAATTTACTCAAGTTATCGTGTTTACGGACGGACGGACGGACATGGCTAAATTAATTTCTTTTTTCACCCAGATCATTTTGATATATAGAAGTCTATACCTACCTCGATTAGTTTATGCCGTTACGGATTGCCGTTATGCGAACAAAGTTAATGTACTCTGTGAGCTCTGCTCAGCTGAATATAATAAGATTACTATGGTAGGGATTTTTGTTTCCCATATACATACATATGTATGTATTTAAGTTGTATGGACAAATTTTGTTTTGATATCTTTTGGTTTGTATAAACATCTAATTGGTCACCATTAAAAAAATATTTTTACATGTCATTGTCAACATTTTTTGCGAAGTCTGATGAATCAAAAGTTATTTAAGGCCAGTGTTAACTTAATTGAAAACTTTGGAAAAAAAATTCCTAAAATAAAGTTTGAAGCAATCCATTTTAAACGAAACAAAATTCTAGTGGAATTAGTTCAAAAACGGCTGTCTGTCGGTCTTTGCCGCTTTTAAAATTTTGATTGTCGTTGAACGCGTTAAACGCTGTAATATAAATACCCAAATGTGCATATAAGCATATTCTAACGTATGTACATGTTGTATTCTTGCAGATTCCTTTGAAATTAGATTCATATACAAGTGCATGTGGGTATCTCTATGTGTATGTATATGTATTCAAGAAAATGCGCAAAGGGTGATATAAAATATGAATCCCACCTACTTTTACGGTTAGTGTGGGTATTATGTTTATTTATTTTTTTTTTCATTTTGCTGATGCTTGGACTAGCTGAGTATTCTTGCTTGCAGATGAAATTCTCTTCTTTTAAATCTTTTGGTTTTTGCAATACTTTTATATGTGCATACTCGCGTATTCTACATGCTACTGACTGACCTAACTACTGCTAAGGACTGCTCACAGTCCTACAACCATAAATCCATACGCGTAGGTAATTCTAAGACGTAAATTTGCATATACATACATAGATCGAAATATTCAGGCAAACTTGTCCTTCGGTTTTTAGTTGTGGGTTTTTAATCGATTATGTATATGTTTTTTGTCTTTCTTTAAATGCCGCGCTTGGAAATTTCGTTAACAATAAATATTAACCAGCATTGTCCTTTTATATTCTGCATCGCGTAACTTATTCATAATTAAAAAACGACACAATGGAAAGTATAAAATAAGGATACCATCTTCTTTTTGTTGATGGTGTGAGTACCTATACTCCGTATTGAACAGAAGACAAATCACTCATCACAAATGATCAGTAGTATTTTGAGGTTTAATTCGAGTTATAAGACATTCAAAAAGCAAAAAACCTTAACCTTTGCCCTTCAAAGTGAACAATTTTTTTTAATTTGATGATAAAATTTCTTTTATTTATTTCTTTTATATACATATATACAATAAAAACAATCTTAGCTTAATTACTCATTTCAGTGTCATATAAAGCTGATTTTCTTATTTATATATATGTAAATGATGACTTAGTTCTAAAATCTGTGTAAATATTAAATTTGTTTTTATTTTGGTGTAAAAATATTAAAGCTGATACAAGATATCGTTTAAGTTTACTCCTTGAAGGCTTAGCAATATTACCAGCACTTGAGAAAACTCGCTCGGAACATGTAAAAATATTTTTTTAATGGTGACCAATTAGATTTTTATACAAACCATATTAATCTTTTAAATAAATTAATATTAACAAATCAACCCCAAACAAACAAAAATATATGTACGTATACATACATATATTTGCAATGCTTAAATTAGAATATGGGTATCCCAGCCATGAGAACTAGTAATAAAAAACAAATTTATCAAAAAAAATCATAGTTATGAAATTATATTTGAAAAAATTGTCTCTCCTTTTTATAGACAACTTATTCCCATAGGATGCCACAAAATGTTGACTCGTTTCTATTTGTAGATTATGTAAAAATGGTTTTTGAATATGCAAAAGGTACCCGGGTAGCCATCTATGAACAGGACGGTTAATGTGTGTATTCATTTGAAATTAATTTTTCCTTTTATTTAGAAGGAAACATTTTTTTTAGTTCAATAAAAATTTTTGAAAAACATAAATATTCTTTTCTCATACATAAAACATTGTGCATGCTCATCTGCACAAGCGATGAGCGTAACATAAACGCAATGTCTTTATTTTACTATTCGAAATATCCGGATAGTGCGCACTATCCGGATACTACTATCCGAATAATAAGGAAAGGAATTCGAATAAATGAAAGCGAATAAACGAATAAAAAATCCGAATAAATATTATTCGAATTACGAATACCTGGCGAATAAAAGAGTTTATTATTCGAATATTTTTTATTCGAATAGTCCCACCCACATCTTAATTGAATACAACCAAAAAAATTTTTTTTTAAATCGCAATTATAAACATATATTTGTAGATATCACTTGCAATCTGCACATCATGCAATTAATTTCGTAGCCATTTATTTATAAAATTTCGAACAGTTGCATTATTTATATTTGTATATACACCCGGATAATCGGGCTGAAAAGGTGTTATCGTAGCTGATACCACAGCACAAAGTTGTCCAAACACAACGCCCGATCCACCAGTATCTCCATCACACGTATTAGCTTTCTGACTCTCAGCACAAATCATTGATTCTGTTAAAACTATCTCTGCCGTCGCAAAACGATCCGCACATGCTTCCTTCTGGATTACATTAAAGACAGCAGATTTGAGTATAGACGAAGGTTGCATACTGCCTATAGTCAAACCCCATCCACTAACTCGCATTGCCTGCCCCGAACGTAGGCTAAGTGTAGGTGCACAAAGTGGTATTTCAGTTATTTTACGAGTCCTGGGGAATTCTCCAATCAATTTAATCACCGCTATATCCATATCATATTCTCCGAATTTATATTCAGGTGGGCAATGTACAGCCCGCACATAGCGAACTTCTCGTTCAAAGCTTCGTAAATCAGAGACACCAGCCGCAACCCTAATGTCATTCTTGTTTATATTAAATACGCAATGCGCTGCTGTAAGCACCGTATCCTTACTGATCAAACTACCAGCGCAACGATAACCCCTGGTATCATTTATTGATACCAAATGTGGGCTATGCTCTATTATACAATTACTGCCACCCATAACACGATATTGCGAATGTGCGAATGTGTTAGTCAAAAAGTGGCTATAGACGACTAAAAACATCGCTAAAGAATTGGCTGAATTCATTTTAGTGTACAATTTTCCGTCAATTGTTAAGTTTAAAATGAAGCAAGTTGAATTTTCTGGCCGCTATTTATACAAAATTTTGTGAATAAAAAAACAAAAGCTTTTTCTCTAGATCTGAGAAATAAGAAAACTTTTTAGTCAAGGTTAAATGAATTGAAATAATCAAGTCAAATTACCTCATAAAATTTCAGGTATAATAACAATTGAACAACAAATTTTGCTTTATCTAAAGAAAATGTCTTTGTAATTGTTTATTTTTTAAATACAATGACTGTATTTTTAATGAACAAATAGAGAAAAGTACAAAAGGTATACTTAATTAGTTCTATCTGCTTTCAAGCTGCTTATTAGTTCTATTGTATTCACGTGCCACTAAATTTTGAGCAACAACACTGCTCGAAGCTAAGTAGTGGTATTGTGTGTTTATTTTATCCAAAAAAAAGGAATCAGATATAGAGCATGACGTGTCCTCTTGCGTACATCGAAACACTTAAATAAATAAATTAAAGTAGATTCTAGCGACAATAACAGAACAAGTTGTGTGTCGCACCACGTGTTAAATAAAATACAAACGAGCTACAAAAATTCAATTCAAATAATATGTCCCTAATTTTAAAGGCATCCGCGAGAAACTTGGCCAGAGCCTCGAAGTTGAATCCATTTAAACTGGCAACCACCTTGGCCATATCTAAAGTTCTTTCACCAAAATTAAGGGAACGAATGTTGTTATATATCGAATATGTGCCAAACCAATAAAGTGAAAACGTCTTCTGGCTCCTGCAAGTTACATACTGTGCAAAGCGGAGACGATATGTTTTTTATAGATTCTTGCGTTTAGATACAACAAACTTCCCCGTTCCCGGAGAAACAGACTGGTTGCATACGCACTGTAATCATCAGTGAAATACAAACTCTCCAATGGCACTAGGGCCGTGTAGGGGTAGTGGGTAGTAGACTTCCGAGCCATTTCGAGGAACCTATTTGTATTATACTCAGCTAAGCGTTCTAAGAGCGAAGTAGTGAAGTGGCAGTCTCCTCTGCTAGAATACGCGGAAGTCTGTCATGTGATAGACTAAAGCAACGAGCGATATAGAGCATGCGCAGCCGAAGCGTTTGTAAATATAGGGGCTGCAAGCCTGTTTCCAGATGCAACGTGTAGTTTGGCGTATTAGAGGGAAGGAAGATCAGTTTCTTTAGGAAAAATCTAAGGAGTTTTTAGCACCCATTAGCTTTGAGTCCAAATGTTTATTAACAGATATTTGACAAGTGAGAAGCGCACCTAAGTATTTGTATTCGTTAACTAGTTACTTCAATAACAAAGCTACCATAGATCCATTTCCATGAGCCGGTGGCTCTACCGCTTTTCCTAAATACCATGATTTTGGACATGTTCAAGTTGATAGTTAGTGCCCATTGACTACAATAGTTGTAAAGGGAGTTTATCATCTCCTGTAGCTGTTCAGATAATTCCGCAAGCAAGACCAGATTATCTGCGTACACAAGCACCTTCACATTAATGTTATTAACCCTGACACCCCCGCACAAATAGTCATTGACCTAAGTACAAAGAGAATAGAACCCGGCTTAAAAGGCAGCCTTGGTGAACAATGCAATTAACATGGTAATGCTCCCACAGATTGCCATCAAACAGAACTTTGCAAGACGTATTAGCGTAGACTAACCTTAAAATTTCAATAATATGGGTTTAAAGACCATACGAGATCGTATCAAAAGCACACGAGAAATCTACAAAAAAGGCACAAGTCCTTTTATTGCGTGAAAAATTGAGTTGGGCAATGCTTGAAAGCACAAAGATATTGTCTATCGTCGAATAGCCTCTGCAAAAACCGGACTGAGACTCACTAAAAATATTGTTACAATCGATCCACGCATTTATGCGACCAAGTAAAAGCCCAAAACAGATTTTATAAATAGTGTCTAGCAGAGACAGACCTCTGTAATTTGTAGAAGCTAAGTGGATTGACATAATCAAGATCTAGTATTAAGGGACATTAATTTAATCCGATTTAAACGTCTGTTCGTCTTTAACATATTCGGAAAAGTTTAATGAGCTTAAGATGGCATCTATAGTGGAAACTGAATTTTGCAAATAAAATAAAATAATTTAAAACAAATGTTTAGGTTAAACGGTTTTATTGAAAACAATACTTACATGAATAAATAATAATAAAAAATAAGTAGATCCTACAAGCCGCCAGATCACTGTAGGGTTTTCCAAGCAGAAATATTAAATGTAACCAAAGCAGTAGCAACACTGGAAGAGATTACGAACTGAATTGAGTGAGTGCTCTTGTAACCTTGGAATGATTTTCTGTCTTATTTTGTCAAAATTGGTTTCATCGTTGTGTCATCTTCAGTTTATTTTTTCGTTCGTTAGCACAACGCCGAAGCTAGTTTGTCTCCAAACCACCTTTAAATGTAAGTGTGTATGGAGCGATAACGTCCGAGGAGATTTTAGGCCGAGCTTCTCTTCCGATTTGCGTCCTGCTCCTTTTTTAATTTTTCCTACAAATTGGCGGGACGGGACCTACATTTACAAAAATTGTCTTCTAATTGAAAAAACGTGTTTCTAAAATTTTGTTCTTGCATTTGACCGGGGCGTGCACCCAAGATCTTTGTTGTGGTAGGCGGAGCACGCTCCCATCACACCACAGCGGCCGCCAGAGGGACGGAAAATAACCGCAGTATATATTAAAATGCACTTTTGTCGGATCAATCAACCATGTCAAATCAACGATACAAAATAAATTATACGAATCTTGGTTCACAAATGAAATAGGGCTCATTGCGCCACGTCACGTTTCACTTACCTTCATAATTTGCCCCTAAATGTTCCTTCTTACTCTTCTCAAACCTCTATTTTCAATTTGAGTAGGAGTTGAGTAGCATTCGAAAAAGAAATTCCGATTCCATTGCGTCCCGGTCATACATGTATGAGAACCTCTCCAATTGACAACTAGCGAAGATATTTAGGTTGAGGTTAAGTTGAACAGGTCGGTCGATAAAGACCTGACATAGACAGACTAAGTCCAGAATTTCATTGACGACCAACTGGAAAACCAGAATTAGGTATTGGAAACTAACAAAAATTTAGACAAGGATTTGCAACGCGTGCTCCACGACAAAGTCAGCATAGTAGCTTAAAAACGTTTGGGGTATTCACGTCAACTCAACTCAACTTATTTGCTTCGAAATTATTTGTGTTCACTGTATTTTTTTTTTTTTTTTTTTTGAAACTATGTCAAACATATGATCACATAAACAGATAAGCTGATAGCCAAGATAACGTGAGTACTTCAATTTAAATTCAAAAGTTTAGCGAGCGGTAAATCACTTTAATTAAGTACTCAACTTTTTTCTAATCTTTCGTGTTTTTTTGTTTGTTGGGTTTGATGTTATTTCACAAATAAGTTTATTTGGAAGGCATACATAAACAAGACAAAATCAAACTTTTAATTTAAATTTATAAGGTAGACAAAATATATCCACTTATGTACTCACCTACTTACTTTTTTGAAGTTTTATTAATTAAGTGGTCTCCGTCATCCAAAAGATCGTGTTTCTTCGTTGCGCGATCTGGCGCCACTTGATCCTTCCCAATATGTTGGGTCTTCCCTCTATCTCCGCTTCCATGTGCCCGTACCGATTGGAATACCTTATGGGCTTAAGCATATACCTTTTATATGGAATAGCAGATAACACGTATCTATACCAATACAGGCCCGTATTGATAGAGCCCTGTAAGTCCTGTTTTGGGCTAAGTAGGTACTTGAGGTGTCAAGTAATCTTTAGGTTTGCGTTCCGTAAGTCCTGATTTATGACACGCAGTTATGCACGGACGCAGATAAATAACCACTATTGTATTATATGAGCTTTACGCAGATGTACAGACCACTGCTTAAAATACAAATTAAATACATGTGATGTTGCGGTCTTCAAGTGATTTGCAAAGAATGGTAGGAATTTCTTTCTGAGTACACTACAATGTGAAGGAGGTTTGAACACTGTGGAAGCCTCGAGCGATTCCAAGTAAATGCCAGCCTAACACTTGAACCTACCGAGCTGACATACAGAGGGTATACTTATAAGACGATCGTAAGCAAGTTAAAATAGGATTTAAACCCGTTTTGGAGTAGTTGTGAGAAACTCCAGTGGCGGCAACGTGATGCATAGAACTTTCTTTAGACTGGTGAGTTTTCGATCCTTCGACGGGATTTTCGAGGTTTAAGCATAAAAGTATCCATCAAAAACTTGCAACCATATCCATACCGACGATTTTTATATGCGCGCACGCTGCAAGAATAAAACTTCGTTTAAGATGACTGTTTCGTCGAGCGGAACTCATTAGCAGTAGGAGCATATATCTAGAGCAACTTCGGCCGACGAGGAAAAAATCGTAACATATCCGTGTTGTCTGTGTGAATACTACTGTAAGTTTAAGAGGAGAAAAGTTAAAAAGGCATGAGATCAAAGAGTTTGAGTTATAAACGCCTAATCTTAGAAACAAATTTGGAGAGAAAGGGAAAGTTTCCAAACTCCGCAACCCTCCCAACAGAAATCGCTGCTAGATTACTAGTCTTATTAAGTAGCTTATGGGAAATTTATATTATACTAGCATATGCCCTTGGGTTTCACCCCACGTTTCTATAAAAACATGCAAAATAAATAACACACATTTTAAGGGTGTTTTTGCGAATTTAGGTACTGCCCAAAACCATAGGATATAGTGATATATGTAGTTATAGGTTGTATTTCATGTTAGCCTTAAGCTATGTTAGGCGTAAGCAAAAGGGGTGGGACTATTCGAATAAAAATTATTCGAATAATAAACTCATTTATTCGCCAGGTATTCGTAATTCGAATAACACTTATTCGAAATTTTTATACGTTTATTCGCTTCCATTTATTCGAATTCCTTTCCTTATTATTCGAATAGTGCGCAGTAAAATAAAAAAAAATCTGTTTATCTTGCGCTCATCGCTTGTAAATATGAGCATGCACATATATGTATGTAGGATGTGAATTCATTTATTTATTTTTCAAAGTACATTGATTGTTACATTTATAATGATAATGAGTTAAATAAAGTATTTGATGATTAAAATATGTGTTGGATGAATTAAACTGTATATTGGCGTGTTACTTCGTTGAAATTCGTACGTAAACTAACTTGTCGTCTTTTCGGTTTTTACTCGTCCGTCTCGTTTAGGTTTAAAAGTCAGGATTGTATTTGTACATCTGGGTTGCATTTTTACGTCTAGGTTGTTAGTCGCTATGAGGGTTGTACGTCACCGTAAGTACGTCCACTTCTGGTACGTCCCTTATCCGTTCCTACAATCGGCCGTCCTGACATTCGTTCGTCCCCGAACGAAGCTTGCCATTTTTTCATAAATTCCGCTACTGTCGTCGTCCGGTTTGGCCCTTCGTGCTCGCCTACCTTTTCGACATCATACCGACCGTGATTTAATTTGCGGACAACTTTATAAGGACCTAGGAATTTTTTCTTAATTTTCAGAGCGGAACCATACTGTGTACGCTTTATAGCTACTAGCTCGTTTTCTTCATACGTTTGTTCGGCTTTTCGTTTTGCATTAAAACTTTTCCGATTCTCTTCTTGAATTGCCTGAATGCTATCCCTTGCTGTTTCCCTAATGCGTTCGCGCTCTGTCTCCAATTCTTTTATTGCATCATCCACAATAAACTCATTTAAATCTATATCTTTTGTTAAACGCATATTAAGACCTGTCAAAAGTTTAAATGGGGATACTTTCGTGCTACGACTGGGACAATTATTTAAAAACTGTTGTACATTCCCAACGTTTTTGTACCATTGGTCCGGAATGTTCAAAGAAAGTTTCGTCAACATTGGAATTACGGTTCGGTGGATACGCTCCACTTGACCGTTACCCCTCGGAACTCCTGTCGCTATATAGAGGTGTTGTATACCTTGCTCACTACAGTACTCTTTAAAGGCTTGTGAAGTAAACGCTGCACCTCTGTAAGTTACAATTCGTTTTGGGTTTCCAAAAACGTTGGCTAGTTTGCTCAACCTGTCAACTACAGCTGATGCTCCCGTATCTTTTGTTGGGTATAACCAAACAAACTTGGAGAATGCATCTACGACTGTCAAAATATGGTTATAACACTTTGTTGTAATTGTCAGAGGTCCTAAGTGGTCTAAATGGTACGTGCATAACGGTTGATAATCTTTGGGAATTGGTGTGAGAAACCCTCTTTCTTACCCATTTTTGCATTTGCCACAATACACTCTACGCAACTGGTTACAATCTTGGCTACCTTTTGACTAAGCTGTGAAATATAGTATGACCTTTCTATTAACTCCTGCGTTTTCCGCGCAGCACAATGACCCTGCCTATGCACGGTTTTTATTATATCCTCTTCCATCTGACAAGGCACAACGACAAGCTCTTTGGAAGGGTCTTTACATAATATGCCATGGGATATATAAAAATCTTCATAGGGTCCCTTTTCAAGAATCGTCCTAACAGCTTTTATCCAATCATCGTTCAACTGAGATTGCAACAACCGATGCCTTAAGGTATCTTCCATCTGTAGGCAATGCGTTCTGCTTAAGGCATCTACATGCCTCATCTGAGTTCCAGATCTGTGTACAATTTGATAGTCAAATTCTTGTAAGAAAATCGCCCATCTTGCAATACGAGGCGGCACGTCTTCTTTGCGCATCGTAAGTGCGAAAGCGTTACAATCGGTAACGATGGTGAACTTAACACCTTTCAAATAAATTCGCCACTTTTTAAGAGCAGCAATTACTGCCAAAACCACCAATTCATATGAACTGTAGTTCTCTTCTGCGTGACTTGTTTTTCTACTTAAAAACTGAACGGGATGAAAATTTTGGTCTTCACTCCATTTTTGCATGAAGATCGCCCCATAACCAAATTTTGACGCATCCGTGTGAATCTCCGTCATTGCGTTAGGGTTATATAACCGAAGAACTGGTGAAGTGGTTAAAATTCTTTTTAACTTTTCGAGAGAAGCTACTTGCTCTTCTTCTATTTTAAAAATACTATCTTTTTTTAACAAGTCAGATAAAGGTCTTGCTAAAATTGCATACTTGTTTATGAACCGCCTAAAGTATGACGTTAGTCCAAGAAAACGTTCGAGAGTTTTCTTATCCCTCGGAATTGGGTAGGACTCTATCGCTTGTATCTTTTCTTCAGATGGCCTAATTGTACCTTCCTCAATGATGTAGCCCAGAAAGTTAACTCTTTTCTCTAAAAATTGGCATTTCTTCCATTTGATACGTACACCGTACCGCGACCCTACTTCTAAAACGCGTTTCACTTTTCGCTGTAGACTCCTGCAGTCATACATAACTTTGCAAACTCTTCTAATAACTCCATCTTTTTCCCTCACTACTTTCTTTTGATTCTGATAGCGTACTAATCCTCTTCTCGAATTTTGTACCTTCTGGCTTTACACTAATATTCACTTTATCGAGTACTGATGTACCTATAAATACTGAATACGGAATCGCGTTTTCACTAGTAATGTGAAATTTTTGTAAGAACTTCAAGTCATCTACTTCAAGCTCTGTGACGAAACTACCGCACGTCGAAAACTCTTTTGCACAAGCGCCGTACAAGGTTCGCTTGTCGTCGGTAACCTCACCGCTGAAATTAATTTGGTTGAACACATCACGACGGATTAGGCAAAAACAACACCCTGTATCGACCAAAGCATCAGTTTCCAACCCACCCACCTTTACAATTTTCACTGGCAACTTTATTTTTTCTTTTTCCATATCTACAACATTAATTTTGTCAGACTCTTTTTTAACTTTCACGCTTTCAGTACTCTTACACTCAAAAGACTTGTGTCCAATGCCATTGCACTTAAAGCATTTAGTTTATTGACTGGTGCAGTCACGAATGAGATGTGTGCTACTTCCACATCTAAAACATGGCCTTGACACCTTTTGAGCGCTAGAAGTACTTGCTGAACTTTGGATTGGTCTAGAGTTTTGATTGATCGTTTTGCAATGAATTTTCTCATAAATTTAAATTTTTTCTTTAAGCTCGCCAACGGTCTTTGCCTCATACAAAACCGTTTTGTTTAGCCTGGTGTCTACTATGCCCTCTATAAAGTATGATATCAAACTTTCAGTGTCAATATTTATTGGTTTACCAATTTCAGTAAGTACATACAAATACTCACGAAACGTTTTGCTTGCTTTCTTTTTACGGTTTCTTAATTTGCTATGTACTTCAGATGACGAAATTTTTTTTCCAAATTCCTCGATAAGTGCATCTTTTAATAACTCCCAATTGACTAAACCTCTCTGACTTCTAATAAATAATTTCGCTGCCCCTCTTAGCAACTGTTTTCCATATATGAATTTCTGCACACTATTCCACCCTACTACCAAAGCATTCTCTTCAAATTCATTTATCCATAGTTGTACATCAACGTTATCATCACCATTGAATTGTGTTAAACTTTCCTGTATGTCTTTAAAGGTAAACATTGATCTACCAGCCGGTGCGACGGCGGCAGCGGAATTTGTTTCTGGCGCGTCTTCATACGTGCTACCCGATTCGTCATTGTCATCGTTGTTACTCATCTCGTGTCCGTAGTGTGACAATAATCTTTGTTGTAACTCCGCTTTACGCCCCACAGTAGATTGGTCAAGTTCACGGAGTGCTTGCTGCAACTCCTTTAAATTAAACGTCAGTATTGTCTGTCTGTCCATTTTTCACGCTACGCCTTTGTAGTATTTAAAGTAGGTATTATGTTATAAATGAAATTGTATGTTTACCAGTAAGAAAAAATATTCGAATAATAAAATAAAGGATCACTTAAACAAACTACTTTGAATGAAATACATAAGATTGTATGAATATATGTAAGTTCTTTTCTTCGCTTTGTTGTGATATTGATTTCCACTTATCTGTTGTTTCTTCTTTGCTTCAGCTTATTCAATGTTCCGTATCGCTTTTATACTTCTTTTAATTCAATTTGACTTTGTTTTATTATTGCTTTCTTCTCATTTGCTGTCTATTCTTTGCTCTTCTTCCTTCGATGTCTCGAATTTATTACTTTCCTTTGTCTTCGCTTTACTTTGTTTCGTTTTTGGTGTCTCCTTTACTTCACTTGATGCTGCACAACTTTGATTTGTTTCTGCTTGTGTCAGTCGTTCTATTTTCTCGCTGCTTGTGTTGCTATGTTTTCTCTGCTCTGCTTTCCTTCTGATGTATTCTACTATTGACTTCGCTTAGCTATGTTTTGATGTTGATTTCATTACTTCATTTGATGCTGCACAACTTCGCATCGTTTTATTTTCTTGTTGCTTGTATTGCTACGTTCTCTCTGCTCTGCTTTCTTTCTGATGTCTTCTATTCATTTGATGATGCACAACTTCGCATCGTTTTATTGTATCGCTGCTTGTGTTTCTACGTTTTTTCTGCACTGCTTCCTCTGATGTCTTCTTCTATTCTGTTTAACAACTCTTGCGTTCTCTTTTGCTCGTTGTCGTTATATTTGTTCTGTCTCTATACGAATTCGCTGTTTTCGTGCCAACGATTTGTCTACTCAAATTCTATTCGTCGCGTTTTGAACGTTACGCAGTTTAAAATTTTATTTGGCTTCGTTGCCACTTTTCACGAGCTTTTGATGACGCTTGCTTAATTTCAAAATTGTATGCTGCGATCGACTGCACAGCGTTTGACGACGCTTTTGTGTCTTTCGGCGTTGAAAATTTATATAGCGTTTGGAGACGCTTGTTTCCTTATTAACTTTTTCACGTACGAATGAAGTCTGCACAAATATTTTACTGCGTTTGATGACGCTTGTTAATTCTTTTGCGCTTGAAGGCGTTCACAAGTTCAACTTTTCAGCGTTTGGCGACGCTCACACACAGCACAATACACGTTTTATGGCACGATCCCGGTTGAGCCCCCAATTTGTAGGATGTGAATTCATTTATTTATTTTTCAAAGTACATTGATTGTTACATTTATAATGATAATGAGTTAAATAAAGTATTTGATGATTAAAATATGTGTTGGATGAATTAAACTGTATATTGGCGTGTTACTTCGTTGAAATTCGTACGTAAACTAACTTGTCGTCTTTTCGGTTTTTACTCGTCCGTCTCGTTTAGGTTTAAAAGTCAGGGTTGTATTTGTACATCTGGGTTGCATTTTTACGTCTAGGTTGTTAGTCGCTATTAGGGTTGTACGTCACCGTAAGTACGTCCACTTCTGGTACGTCCCTTATCCGTTCCTACATGTATACGTACATATGTATATTTATGTGTGTATAGATGCATACGTGCATATATTTTTGTTTGTTTGGGGTTGCTTTGTTAATATTCATTTATTTAGTTACATATATTTACGTAACCAAAGTTGTGCTTGAGTCTTAAGCTAGAAATATCGGGGTCGTTTACCACTGTACTGATCATAGAACTTTGTTTATTGGTAAACAGGTATGGAAATGTTCATACATAATGGTGCATGTATATATTTTAACAAGTTAGGAAGGCTAAGTTCGGGTGTAACCGAACATAACATACTCAGCCGAGAGCTTTGGAGACAAAATGAGGGAAAATCACCATTTAGCAAAATGAACCTAGGGTAACCCTGGAATGTGTTTGTATGGCATAGGTTTCAAATGGAAGGTATTAAAGGGTATTTTAAAAGGGAGTGGCCCTTAGTTCTATAGGTGCACGCAATTTCAGGATACCGCCATAAAGGTGGACCAGGGGTGACTCTAGAATGTGTGTTGTATGATATGGGTATCAAATTAAAGGTATTAATGAGGGTTTTAAAAGGGAGTCGCCCTTAGTTTTATATGTGAAGGCGTTTTCGGGATATCGACCAAAATGTGGACCAGGGTGACCCAGAACATTTTCTGTCGGGTACCGCTAATTTATTTATATATGTAATACCACGAATATTATTCCTGCCAAGATTCCAAGGGCTTTTGATTTCGCCCTGCAGAACTTTTTCATTTTCTTCTACTTAATATGGTAGGTGTCACACCCATTTTACAAAGTTTTTTCTAAAGTTATATTTTGCGTCAATAACCCAATCCAATTACCATGTTTCATTACTTTTTTCACATTTAGTATAGAATTATGGCATTTTTAAAAAATTTAATTAAATTTAATTTTCGATGTCGGAAAAGTGGGCGTGGTCGTAGTCCTATTTCGGCCATTTTTAATACCAAGATAAAGTGAGTTCAGATAAGTACGTGAACTAAGTTTAGTTAAGATATATCAAATTTTGCTCAAGTTATCGTGTTAACAGCCGAGCGGGAGGACAGACGGTCGACTGTGTATAAAAACTGGGCGTGGCTTCAACCGATTTCGCCCATTCTCACAGAAAACAGTTACCGCCATAAAATCAATGTACATACCAAATTTCGCAAGGATTGGTAAATTTTTGTTCGACTTATGGCCTTAAAATTATTCTAGACGAATTAAATGAAAAAGGGCGGAGCCACGCCCATTTTGAAATTTTCTTTTATTTTTGCATTTTGTTGCGCTATATCATTACTGGAGTTGAATGCTGACATAATTTACTTATATACTGTAAAGATTTTTAATTTTTTGTTAGAATTTGACTAAAAATTTTTTTTAAAAGTGGGCGTGTTCGTTATCCGATTTTGCTAATTTTTATTAAGCACACATACAGTAATAACAGGAGTTAGGTGCCTGCCAAATTTCATCATGATATCTTCAACGACTGCGCAATTACAGCTTGCAAAACTTTTAAATTACCTTCTTTTAAAAGTGGGCGGTGCCACGCCCATTGTCCAAAAATTTACTAATTTTCTATTTTTCGTCATAAGGTCAACGCACCTACAAAGTTTCATCGCTTTATCCGTCTTTGGTAATGAATTATCACACTTTATCGGTTTTTCGAAATTTTCGATATCGAAAAAGTGGGCGTGGTTGTAGTCCGACTTCGTTTATTTTAAATACCGATTTGATATGAGCGCCCAGGAACACACATACCAAATTTCATCAACATACCTCAAAATTTACTCAAGTTATCGTGTTTACAGACGGACGGACAGACGGACGGACGGACGGACATGGCTAAATGAATTTCTTTTTTCACCCAGATCATTTTGATATAATGAAGTCTATATCTATCTCGATTAGTTTATGCCGTTACGGATTACCGTTATGCGAACAAAGTTAATATATTCTGTGAGCTCTGCTCAGCTGAGTATAATAAATATAATACCCACACTAACCGTAAAAGTAGGTGGGATTTTTATTTCATATAAACCCTTTGCGCAGTTTCTTGAATACATATACATACACATAGAGATGCCCACATGCACTTGTATATGAATCTAATTTCAAAGGAATCTGCAAGAATACAACATGTCATATGTTAGAATATGCTTATATGCACATTTGGGTATTTATATTACAGCGTTTAACGCGTTCAAGGACAATCAAAATTTTAAGGAGCGGCAAAAACAGACAGACAGCCGTTTTTGAAACTAGTCACTAATTCCACTAGAATTTTGTTACGTTTAAAATTGATTGCTTCAAACTTTATTTTAGGAAATTTTTTCAAAAGTTTTCATTAAGTTAACATCGACCTTAAATAACTTTTGATCCATCAGACTTCGCAAAAAATGTTGACAATGACATGTAAACTTATTTTTTTAATGGTGACCAATTAGATGTGTATACAAACCAAAAGATATCAAAACAAAAATTTTTCATACAACTTACATACATACATATGTATGTATGGATATGGGAAACAAAAATCCCTACCATATTAATCTTATTAAAATTAGGTACATATTTTACATGTACCATTATGTGTGAACATTACCACACCTGTTTACTAATAAACAAAGTTCTATGATCAGTACAGTTGTAAACGAACCCGATAACTATTTCTAGCTTAAGACTCAAGCACAAATTTGGTCACGTAAATATATGTAACTAAATAAATGAATATTAACAAAGCAACCCCAAACAAATAAAAATATATGCACAAATGCATCTATACACACATAAATATATGTACGTATACATATATGTGCATGCTCATCTGCACAAGCGATGAGCGTAACATAAACGCAATGTCTTTATTTCAGGGATGCACCTTAACGTTAAGCTAATCGTTTATCAAAAAATTTCCACCGTTTCCGTTGAAACACTTCGAAATATTATCGATAAAGAAATTATCAAGATAAATTGTATCTCGTTTTTAACCGAAACGAAAAGCTTTCGTTAAGGTTAAAAACGTTAACGAAAACGTGATACTTTATGTTTGAATTATGCTGGCAATGCTATAGCCATGGTGAAGCCGTAAGGTGGCAACAACGAGCGCACATACACACACAAACTCTATGTAATTTGTTTGTGTAATTCGTTGGTGGTAATGTCAAAAATACTCTGAGAAATGTTCGTACTGTCAAAATTCATGAGAAAAGTTGCAATCAGCTTGGATAATGCTTTCACCTTTAATGACTCCGCCATCAATCAGCTTTGCCAGCATAGTTTGAAATTAATAATCAACATAAACGATTTGATTTCGTTTTGATATGGCAGAAAACGAAACGAAATCATTTCGTTAATTTGACGATCTTAACGTTAATAAACGAAACGAAATGACTTCGTTTCGTTTATTAACGTTGATTATCGTAACGAAATGATATCGTTTCATTGGTTAAGCATGCCTGCTTTATTTTACTATTCGAAGTATCCGGATAGTACTATCCGAATAAAAAGGAAAGGAATTCGAATAAATGAAAGCGAATAAACGAATAAAAAATCCGAAAAAATATTATTCGGATTATTTGAAACGAATAAATTTATTCGTTTATTCGAATAACGTTTATTCGAATATAATTCGAAAATAATCCCACCACTAGATGTGACGCATGCAAATGCCTTAGGTTGTGAGATCAAACTTTACTAATAGCTTTAAGGTTCCTTCGTTAATGAATAGAACATGAATAAAGAGAAAATTACGAAATAAGTAAGGCAAACTTGATCGATCCATAACGGTATAAAACAGCTGATCCAACCAATCTTATGGAAATCAATGTATTTGTTAATGGTAACGTAGCATACTGCCTTTGTTATAACCTTACCATAGCTAGTTTGTGATTTTCCGCCATATCGATAGCCTTTTTTGTTTCGCTAATTTATTCACATTTTGGATATATTATTTTTTGTTTTGAAATATTTTACCTAAGTAGGTGAGTTATGGATTGTGTGGCTTGTTAGCAGTTTTTTGCATTTACTAGTTTATGAAATTTGATGTTATATTTCTTTAAGCGCGTTATGAAAAATGGATGAGAGTGAAATTGTAGAAAATGTGACACAAAAGTCACATGGTTGAAAATGCAGTTCGTGTAATTTTGGCCACAGATTCCTTCTATCAAGAAAGAGGTTTTTCATATTTCAGAACTAAGAAATTAAATTAAATTTTTATACTCAGTTGAGCAGAGCCGAAAAAGTGCGATAATTCATTACCAAAGACGGATAAAGCGATGAAACTTGGTAGGTGAGTTGAACATATGACGCAGAATCGAAAATTAGTAAAATTTTGGACAATGGCCGTGGCACCGCCCACTTTTAAAAGAAGGTAATTTAAAAGTTTTGCAAGCTGTAATTTGACAGTCGTTGAAGATATCATGATGAAATATGGCAGGAACGTTACTCCTATTACTATATGTATGCTTATTAAAAATTAGCAAAATCGGAGAACGATCACGCCCACTAAAAGAAATTTTCAAAATGGGCGTGGCTCCGCCCTTTTTCATTTAATTTGTCTAGGATACTTTTAATGCCATAAGTCGAACAAAAATTTACCAATCCTTGTGAAATTTGGTAGGGGCTTAGATTCTAGGACGATAACTGTTTTCTGTGAAAAAGGGCGAAATCGGTTTGAAGCCACGCCCAGTGTTTATACACAGTCTACCGTATGTCCTTCCGCTCGGCCGTTAACACGATAACTTGAGCAAAAATCGACATATCTTTACTAAATTCAGTTCACGTAATTATCTGAACTCACTTGGTATTGGTATAAAAAATGACCGAAATCCGACTTTGACCACGCCCACTTTTTCGATATCGAATTTTACGAAAAATGAAAAAATGCCATAATTCTATACCAAATACGAAAAAAGGGATGAAACGTGGTAATTGGATTGGTTTATTGACACAAAATAAAACTTTAGAAAAAACTTTGTAAAATGGGTGTGACACCTACCATATTAAGTAGAATGAAATGAAAAAGTTCTGCAGGGCGAAATCAAAAGCCTTTGGAATCTTGGCAGGAATACTGTTCGTGGTATTACATATATAAATAAATTAGCGGTACCCGACAGATGATGTTCTGGGTCACCCTGGTCCACATTTTGGTCGATATCTCGAAAACGCCTTTACAAATACAACTACCACCACTCCCTTTTAAAACCCTCATTAATACCTTTAATTTGATACCCGTATCGTACAAACACATTATAGAGTCATCGCTGGTCCACCTTTTTGGCGATATCTCGAAAAGGCGTCCGCCTATAGAACTAAAGCCCACTCCCTTTTAAAATAGTCATTAGCGCCTTTCATTTGATACCCATATCGTACAAACACATTATAGAGTCATCGCTGGTCCACCTTTATGGCGATATCTCGAAAAGGCGTCCGCCTATAGAACTAAGGCCCACACCCTTTTAAAATTCTCATTAGCACCTTTCGTTTGATACTCATATTATACAAACGCATTCTAAAGTCACCCCTGGTCCACCTTTATGGCGATATCTCGAAAAGGCGTCCACCTATAGAACTAAGCCCACGGCCTTTTAAAATACTCATTAACACCTTTCATTTGATACTCATATTATACAAACAAATTCTAGAGTCAGCCCTGGTCCACTTTTATGGCGATATCCCTAAATGGCGTCCATCCATAGAACAATGGCCTACTCTCTCTTAAAATACTCTTTAATACCTTCCATTTGATACACATGTCATACAAACACATTCCAGGGTTACCCTAGGTTCAATTCCCTACATGGCGATTTTCCCTTATTTTGTCTGTTGTAATGTTCGGTTACACCCGAACTTAGCCTACCTTACTTGTTTGTTGATTATATTGCTTTCCAATGACACTTAACTTAAAACATATTTATTGCACATATACACAATTTTGTTCGCAATATTTTATTTTTTTAACGAGACATCGAGAACACGACTTCTCGCGAGATTCTCGAATCCTGAAATACTCGTCATACTCGCGAGCTTCTCGACTTTCAATTCAGTCGCTGCATTGGGAGCATTCTATACATTTCGGTGTTTTAATACACAGCTGAGCAGGGCTTACAGAGTATATTAACTTTGTTCGCATAACGGTAATCCGTAACGGCATAAACTAATCGAGATAGATATAGACTTCTATATATCAAAATGATCTGGGTGAAAAAAGAAATTCATTTAGCCATGTCCGTCCGTCCGTCTGTCTGTAAACACGATAACTTGAGTAACTTTTGTGGTATCTTGATGAAATTTGGTATGAAGGTTCCTGGGCGCTCATCTCAGATCGCTTTTTAAAATGAACGAAATCGGACTACAACCACGCCCACTTCTCCGAAATTGAAAATTTCGAAAAACCGATAAAGTGCGATAATTCATTACCAAAGACGGATAAAGCGATGAAACTTGGTAGGTGCATTGTCCTTATTATGCAAAATAGAAAATTAGAAAAATTTTGGACAATGGGCGTGGCACCGCCCATTTTTAAAATAAGTTAATTTAAAAGTTTTGCAAGCTGTAATTTGGCAGTCGTTGAAGATATCATGATGAAATTTGGTAGCACGTTACTCCTGTTACTATATGTATACTAAATAAAAATTAGCGAAATCAGATGACGAACACGCCCACTTTTAAACAAATTTTTTTTAAAGTCAAATTTTAACAAAAAATTTAATATCTTTACAGTCTAAAAGTAAATTATATCAACATTCGACTCCAATAATGATATGGTGCAACAAAATACAAAGATAAAAGAAAATTTCAAAATGGCCGTAACTCCGCCCTTTTTCATTTAATTCGTCTAGAATATTTTTAATGCCATAAGTCGAACAAAAATTTACCAATCCCTGTGAAATTTGGTAGGGACATAGACTCTATGACGATAACTATTTTCTGTAAAAATGGGCGAAATCGGTTGAAGCCACGCCCAGTTTTTATACACAGTCTACCGTCTGGCCTTCCGCTCGGCCGTTAACACGATAACTTGAGCAAAAAACGATATATCTTAACTAAACTTAGTTCACGTACTTATCTGAAGTCACTTTATCTTGGTATAAAATATGGCCGAAATCCGACTATGACCACGCCCACTTTTCCGATATCGAAAATTACGAAAAATGAAAAAAATGCCATAATTCTATACCAAATATGAAAAAAGAGATGAAACATGGAAATTGGATTGGTTTATTAACGCAAAATATAACTTTAGAAAAAACTTTTTAAAATGGGTGTGACACCTACCATATTAAGTAGAAGAAAATGAAAAAGTTCTGCAGGGCGAAATCAAACGCCCTTGGAATCTTGACAGGAATACTGTTCGTGGTTCTGGGTCAACCTGGTCCACATTTTGGCCGATATCTCGAAAACGCCTTCACATATACAACTAAGGGCCACTCCCTTTTAAACCCCTCATTAATACCTTTAATTTGATTCCCATATCGTACAAACACATTCTAGAGTCACCCTGGTCCACCCTTATGGCTATGTCTCGAAAATGCGTCCATCTATAAAACTAAGGGCCACTCCCTTTTAAAATACTTATTAAAACCTTTCATTTGATAACCATATCGTACAAACACATTCTAGAGTCACCCCTGGTCCACTCTTATTGCGATATCTCGAAAAGGCGTCCACCTATAGAACTAAGGCCCACTACGTTTTAAATTATCATTAACACCTTTCATTTAATACACATGTCATACAAACACATTCCAGGTTACCCTAGGTTCATTTTGCTAAATGAACCTTTTCCCTTAGTTTGTCTCCAAAGCTCTCAGCTGAGTATCTAATGTTCGGTTACACCTGAACTTAGCCTTCCTTACATGTTTTACTTATGGTTTTGTGGACATTTTCGCTTGTGCTCTAGAAGAAATCATAAGCTCTATATAAAACAGCCAATGAACCGATTAAAACGGATTTCGAATAAAGCAAAGAACGATAAATTGAGGGGATGTGTGGAATAACGGTATAACTCAAGAATCAACCTTTTGAGAAAAGTGAAAAAAACTTAACAATGCATGTAAAAATAAATTTATAATAATCCTACTTGGTAGGATTTTAGATAGTATGATTCTTTGATAAGAAAAAGTAACAAATTTTATATATACATAATTTTATTAGAAAATGGATGATTTTTTTTTTTTGAGTTATACCGTTATTCCCTAGATCGAATATCAAATATTTTGATTGAGATACTTTATTAAACAAAATAGTAGATACATTAATAACCATTATTAAATACATTATATCCTATTATTTAGATGTGCTTATAACTATTTGTTATTTCCTTTTGTTATTTTTAGCAATCTTGTTTTTACTACTCATATCATTTTTAAACTTTTTCTATTTTTAACAATGAAGTTCTCTGTTTGCTTAGTCGTTTTTGAAACCACTTCAATTATTTTATTTTTCAGTTCTTTCTGGTCTACGACATTGAATATATTTTCATACCATTTCGATGCTTCACTACTGCAAAATTTTATTAGAGAATTATACCGCTTTTCCATAAATGAAGATAATATCTTTGTTAAATATCCCTATTATTTTCTAAGATTAATATGGTATGTGTATGTAATCATGCTCTTTTTATTTAGTTGATTTATGGAAAAACGGTGTAACGACTTATACCATTATTCCACACATCCCCTCGATTAGAGAAATGAGGGATCTAATAAAAATGAAGGAGAGCGGTAGAGGGTGTAAAAAAAGAAGAGGGAGAGATAAGGAAATTATAAAGGGTAATAATGAGAAAAATTGGCAGATACATTTTGAAGAACATCAATAAAATCTTACATACTGATTGCTTCACATTGAGTAACGGGAAGGAATGCGTTAAAATACACCTTCTTTTTTTAGATTAGTATCTGACCAACGCCGGGTACCCTGCTAATAATGTTTATGCACTAACACAATTTAATCGATCTTATATATATATATTTCATATGGATGTGTGGCTGTATTAAAAAATAATAACATTCGTTTAATTCGCGAATTTATGCTACACACTTAAAGTGAGGAAACAAATATTTATTCGTTAATTTTTTCAAATTTAAACTGAACTTTATTGTCCTTGTTGGCAATCTTTTTCCAGTCCTCTTATTATTTTATTGAAATTAATTATTTGCATGCAATTAAAAGCTATTTTTGAATGATGACAAAGAAGTAAAACTTCTCACGTGCGTACACAAGTACGCACACCCCTTTTTAAACGGCCCTTATTAAGCTTGGAATATAGTTCAGAACCCCATGACAATCTAATCTAATATCTAATAGCGTTTTCTTTTCTGAAATAAATTGTTGCCTAAGTAAATGGTAAAGCCTTAATAGTGTTACTCCTACCCCAGAAAATTGTCAACATTTATAGTGCATACAAAGAACATTTCAACTCACCATATTCACTCATATCACAAATCACACAAGAAGATTGCGCATTGCGCATGTAAACATTAGATCAGCTATTTTTTATGGGCAATTCTTACGTCATTTTCCTTTAGCTCTTGTTTTTTCCTCTCTTTCTTTCATTCGCTCAAACAGTCAACTGTGACGTAGATGCGCAGAACGAAGCAATTTTGAACAAGTGAATGCGCAATCTGCTAGGTGATCTGTGAACTCATATTTGCCGTCATCCGGTGGCAAAATCTTGAGCCAGATAAATAATTTTGCATGTGAATGCAACAACAACGATTTGAGCCAGATAAATCCAGATAGAAGTCTAGTTCAATTTGTGAGCCAGATAATTTGTTAATTACTTATTTTTAGGTTGGCAACGCGGCCATTAATAAACTTACTTTTTCAAAAATAGATGTCGCTGCTAAGCCTTTCGCCGTATGAGTTAAATGAAAAACAGCGGCGACATCTGCTTATCACATTTCACGTGTGCGAAAATTTCACGACATCTGCTTTTCAAGTCTCTCAATGATCCAGAGCATTCCCGTGAGAAATGAGCGTGAGCCGGAGCTGTAAAACTCACTGAAAGACGGCAATTAACCCTTAAATGCATGAGGTCAGTCCCAAATATGGAGACATAGTTTCACCTATGTAAAACAACCCGCTGAACACGAAATGGATCACCATTTTAAAAATAAATGCGCCGTTTTCCGGAAAAAGAGGAATTTGTGCTTTTTTTATTTGTACCTCATATGGTACGCTATGCATTGTGAGTGAAAAATGGTGAATATTTTTTATAGGCAAATTATATTTCAGTGTTTTCAAATCAAAGTAAATACGCGTACATATTTACATAAATAAAGTCAATTAGTCAAAATACTTATAAATATACTTCGTATAATTATTTTATTCTTTATCTTTTATGATAAGCAAGAAAACAATTACGTATATCATTCAGCCGGAGATGTACGTTACACTTTTCACATTTGAATATAGATCTATTGTTCACATTCTTCTCACCAATAGTACACGTTTCGTTTGTGCATCTGGCACGACTTTCAACTACGGTATAAACATGGATGCTGTCGAAACGTAAAATGTTTGGGAGTCCACGTTCATCTTGCGCACGATAGGCTGTTGTGTATACACCAGGCCGGTTTTGGTTTGTTTCCATATTCGTCAGCACGTAAGATATTTCCAGACGGAACGCCTTTTGAGTCACTGGAGTACTAGGATTTGATCTTTTAAAAAGTAGCATACATATACCCAAAAGGTGATAAAATATTCTAAAATACCAATTTCGGCTTTCAACACAATTTTTAAGCGACCAAGGTGGGAATCCATAAGATTCACACCTCCCATATGTATAATTGTACTCTGTAATTATTTGGGGGCAAGAGATAATAATCACTCTCTTCTCTTTCTTATCCTACCACTATTATAGTTTGATCTACAACATTATCAGTATGTGGACTTAACACCAGTTTCATCCCAACGAAAGTGGAAACAAGGTTAACTACCCGATTATCCTTCCCTGATATAGATGTTATTGGTATACAATGTATTGTATTTAAGAACTCTGCTGATACTCCTCGATTCATTTTCATCATATTCTTTGTCTCTGGAAGTTTGAAATTTTTGATCCTATTTCGGTTGATGGTCCCAATACTGTGTATACCTTGGTTTCGTAAATAAATCAATAACGGTATGGAGGTATAATAATTATCCATGTAAATAATATAAATTTGGAAACGTGGAACCCCACGAGTCATGCGCACAACAATATTAGCCGAGGCCTTTAAATCTGTTTCTCCAGATAGTAAACAATGAGTTTCGCCAGTGTAAATTTCAAACTTGTATATAAAACCAGATACGTCACAAAGGGCAAAGAGCTTGAACCCCCATTTCTTGGGTTTGTTGGGGAGATATTGGTTCATAAAATGACGTTCACATCGTCATCGTTCATTTTTTTTTAATGAATCACTAATCGAATCTTCTTCCAACAATTCATAGTCGGTTTCGGCTTGATTTCTAATTCGCTTTGGTCCTGGTGTTTCATCCATTAGATCATTGAATGCATCTTCGGCCTCATATTCATCAAAAGACACATTTCCGTTTTTGGGTATATCTGATCCTACCTCATCTTCGAAACCATCACGTAGCATATTTGCCACTTCATCTCCATTATACCTCTTTCCTCCAATTATATATTCATTCATGACTGAAATAAAAGGACGTACAAAGTGCAATTTTTTATTTGGCTTATATGCATGAAGTACCATATATGGTACATACGCAAAAAAGCCAATAAACTATAAATACCGTTTCATTTGATTACATTTCATTTTAATTCGCTAAAATAGACACTAATTTACTTACCTGTAGTGGAATTCACTAACTTATAACGATGCGATTTGTCGAGATTTTAATTAACGATTTTGTCGCTTGCCTTATCGATTGTACTATTCACTAACTTAGTTTTAACGACTCGCAATAAATGACATTTAAAATAGTAGAAAGGTGGCAGCACAGCTTAACGAAACCTAAAAAATGCGAAAAGCGCAAAAGGAATGCCAAAAATAAACAAATTCCATATACTAACTGCTTTTAAAAGTTATTATTGTGCAAGTTTTGAGATACAGTTTGCGTTATCAAAAAAAGGTAAGTAAATGCGGAATTAATTTCATATTTCTCGACATAACAAATTTCTCATATTAAAATAGAATGGCGTCATCAATTAATACCAATCAACGGAGAAGCAGTACCACAGCCGAGCAGTTAAGTCGAATGGTGGACTTTTTAATGGAAGCTCCGCGATTAGCGGGTTCCAGATTTCTAAAGCGGCATGGAAAAGCAGAATGTGCTAACAAATGGACTGAACTGGCGACAATGCTGAATAGCCTCGGTGGTGCTGTAAAAACTGTTGAGCAGTGGCGTACGGTAAGCGACCATTATTATTTTCTTGTACTTTAAGGGTATATCTAAACTAATTTTGTTTTAAAAAAGGTACGGAGAGATCTAAAAAGCCGCACAAGTCTAAAAATTCGTGACAGGAATAGGAAGTAGGCAATGACAGGTAACAATCCTATATATGAACAGCGGCCCACTGAACTAGAGAGGCGTGTAATTGCCCTTACTGGCAAGGATTACCAGCAAGGTGATGATGCCTGCGATGAAAACGTGCCACAGATGGAGGTAATGAACAAATCATTTATTATTTAATAATAGCTTGAAAGATAACAATTGTTTTTCTTGTTAGCAACTGCAACTGCGTAAGGAAAATGAGGAAAGCATCATTGTGGAAATAAACTCGATGTCACCTGACGAATTGCCATCGGTTTTGCATGATGAACTGCAATTCGTTTCGCATGATGAGCTGCCATTTGAAATTCATGAAGCAAGCGCAAATATGAGGTCATCTACGCCAGTTGCTCCGTCAAGAAGAACGCCGATTACTCCAGCAACGAGAACGACTCGAAGTGGTGCCATCCGGAGGCGCGTAGGAAGTGCCAGCGAGATACAAAAAACGTTTTTAGAAGTTGCTCAAACTCAGGCATCAGTCCTAAAAGTAATTTGTTTAATTTTGCATCTAAACATTATAAATATGTATTTTTTATATTATTGTAACAATTTTTTTTTTTTCAACCAGATGTTAGCTGAGTCAAGTGTTGCCGCCGTGGAATCATCCAGCAAACAAGCCGATGCTTTAAAAGTATTATTATTATTATATACATATTTAGGCTTGATACCGTTTTCACACAGAATTCTCTTTTTAACAGCTGCTAGCAGACTGTAGTGTGGCTAGTGTACAGGCGACGAAGTTGATGGCGGAGAGTATGGCCACAATGGGTAATGGCTTAAAGGCATGTGCGGACGCTTTCAATAATTTAACCAATGCAATATATCGACTTCGAGAATTATAGCCTTTGAAGATAAAGTGCCTTTGAAGATATTTTATTTTTTTATTTTGAATACAGAGTTCCTATATTTATATGTTAGATGTAGGTTTACTTCAAAAAATGATGTAACTTTTGATAGGTATATTTATGGCAACGGTAGGTTTATATGTATGTAAGTAACATGAAGTGCCTTTTTTTAATATCATTGTGTATGTTTTCTGAAAGTTAAATGACACTTATGTAATACTCCTATATTGCTGCTACAGGCTAGGTAAACTCACAAACATCAGAGTGCTGATATATTGCTCTTTAAATGTTTTTGTAGTCAATAATGGAATATACCTAAATTTAAATTTTTTCCTGCCGCACTTTTTCTGCTACAATCAAACAAATTTTGCAGGCTGTTTTGATTTCGAATTCAAAACTCATTGCGAGCATTTTCTATTAGCATTACATAACATATATGTATCCCGACATACAGTTTTGCAATTAATTATGTAGATTTTTGGTTTCATGCAAACCTGCGTTTATTTATACCACTCATAAAAACATACGTATTTAAAACGGGTTTTTTCATTCAAATTTTATTTATAATTTGATTTCGTCTTTGCACTTAAGTGACACTTAATTTTTTAAAATAATTTCCAAAAGAAATCGATCTATGTAAACGAATGAATGAATTTTTTACATTCAAATAAATGTATTATGTATAAAATTGAGCTGTGTTAAAACCTCATAAGTATTTATTTTAATTTTAAAGAACACGAAGTTCGTTTCGTTTCTATTGAAATGATATTGTTAAGTTTGACGATACCGAATCGAAATTTTTACTACCAAAGTAGCGATTTTTTAAAATAATTTCCAAAAGAAATCGATCTATGTAAACGAATGAATGAATTTTTTACATTCAAATAAGTGTATTATGTATAAAACTGAGCTGTGTTAAACCGTCATAAGTATTTATTTTAATTTTAAAGGAAACGAAGTTCGTTTCTATTGAAATGATATTGTCAAGTTTGACTGTTCGGTATGATGGAAGTTTTCGCTACCAAAGTAGACCAAATATAAAATAAAATGCCAAAATGTTTGCTTTACATTCCTGTAGATTTTTTTATTTATAAGTTTGTTAAGTCTGTACTTAAGTATAGTAATTAGCAATAAGTCGGTCTTGAACACGTTTCGCTATTGAAGAGGGTGCGCCTTGATTAACATTGCTATCACTTGGGCTTTGATCTAAGTATTCAGTGTCAGGCTCGTGTATAGGTTCACTTAATCGGATGTTATGCAACACTGCGCATGCGTTAACTATTCTACCAGTAAATCCTGGATGATACAAAAGAGTCCTTTGCTGTGATAGGCATCGCTATGTTCCTTTGAGAACACCAAAAAGTCTCTCGACTGGGTTTCGAGCTTCACACAATGCCTCATTGTACCGAAATTTTGGCCTCCCCTCTGGTTGGTTAGGTAAAGGAGTCATCAGCCAGGGCTCGAAAGGGTATCCAGAGTCACCTGCAAGTAGTTTTGTGTGCGATTTTATTTTATGGGAAATTTCAGTGCATTAAACACACTTACACACTATCAAAAACATGTTGCGGCTACCATTTTCAAAATTTCTCTGCATCACTCTCCGTACTGCAGAGGAGCTCCAGATAAATGCATCGTTGCTCCTGGGAATTTAGCATTGACATTCAATATCTTTAGGTTGGGGTCACAAATCTGTATATAAAAATATATTATAATCAAAAAAGTACAATACATTTCTTTGAATTATTGCTTTTACCATTTGTACATTTATTGAATGGTATCCATGGTGATTTACATTTGCCTCTTCATGATTTCTGGGGCTCATGATGGACACATGAGTGCAATCAATAGCCCCAATAGTACCTCCCACAAATGGTGCAGGTGACGCAGAAAAAACTTCTTTCGCAGCTTGCCGCTCTATTTGAGTCATTGGAAACTTTACTTTATCGAAAAACAAAGAATGGTTGATAGCATTTGTTACGCGATGTATACAGCGGCTTACAGACGACTGGCTCATTGATATGCCCCATTGTTCTCCAACGGGCCGTTGATAACAACCAGTTGCGAAGAAGCGTAAAGCAGTTAGAACCTGAAATTTTTATAATAGTGTTCAATTGAAAATTATATGAAATTCCATGATTTACCTGTTTCTCTGTTGATATCGCAGTTATTCTTGTACCTCTTAATTGACCATCAAGTTGAGAAATAATATCATGAGCCAAGTCTGGGGTTAGTCGGTACAGCTTTCGAAACTCCGTTGCATTCAGGTGGAATGGGTTATCTACTTCCCTAAGATGGCGTCTGTCCACTGGCGATGGCCTCAGTAACTCTTCATCTTGTGATAAAACGTACGCCAAGTACTCAAATGCCATTTGAATTATAAATTATGCAGCTTTTCGTGTTTGAAGGTATTTAATTAAAGCTCCGATTTTCTTTTTTAACTAAAATTGTCAGAAATGTGAATTTCGTGACTTTTAACGCAGCCAATTCACTTGCCGTTTATTTAACAACACATCTGATTGTCGATTAACGAATATCGATACAAAATAGTTACTGAATAACGAAATCGTTATAGTTATCGATTCGCAAATAAAGCGATGGCAAATATCGTTAAAAAAGTTAGTGAATTCCACTACTGGTATATTTATTTAACACTACATAACACAAAATATATTTTATTGAGGTATAAAATTCCCATTTCGGGATCCGTCCGGGATCCCGTCGGGGTCATTTCGGGAGTTTTTCGCGACTAATACGGGATGATTTGGGGACCCTTTCGCCATCATTTCTGGACGGTTTTCGGGATCCCGGGATCCCGCAAGGGTCATTTCTGGACTATTTGGGGATCATTTGGGAACCTTTCTGGCATAATTTCTGGATAGTTTCCGGGATGCGTCTTGGATCCCATCAGGGTCATTTCGGGACTATTAGGCGATCATTTGAGGACCTTTGCGGCATCATTTTTAGATAGTTTTCGGGATCCGTCCGGGATTCCGTCGGAGTCATTTCGGGACTTTTTTGGGATTATTTGAGTCCCTTCCGGCCTCATTTCTGGATGGTTTTCGGGATCCGTCCGGGATCCCGTCGGGGCCATTTCAGGACCTTTTCGGGATCATTTGCGGTCCCTTCCGGCATCATTTGTAGATGGTTTTCGGGATTCGATCGCGATCCCGTCCGAGTAATTTCGGGACTTTTTCTCAATTAATACGACATCATTAGGGGACCCTTTCGGTATCATTTCTGGATGGTTTTCGGGATCCGTCCGGGATCCCGTCTGGTTCCTTTCGGGACTATTAAGGGATTATTTGGTGTACCTTCCGGCATCATTTCTAGATAGTGTTCGGCATCCGTCCGGGATTCCCTCGGGGTCATTTCGGGACTTTTTCTAAGCTAATACGGGATCATTTGCGGTCCCTTCCGGCATCATTTGTGGATGGTTTTCGGGATTCGATCGGGATCCCGTCGGAGTCATTTCGGGACTTTTTCTCGACTAATACGGGATCATTAGCGGACCCTTTCGCCATCATTTCTGGAGGGTTTTCGGGATCCCGGGATCCCGTAAGGGTCATTTCTGGACTATTTGGGGATCATTTGGGAACCTTTCTGGATAGTTTCCGGGATCCGTCTTGGATCCCGTGAGGGTCATTTCGGGACTATTAGGGGATCATTTGAGGACCTTTGCGGCATCATTTTTAGATAGTTTTCTGGATCCGTCCGGGATCCCGTCGGGGTAATTTCGGGACTTTTTTGGGATCATTTGGGGTCCCTTCCGGCCTCATTTCTGGATGGTTCTCGGGATCCGTCCGGGATCCCGTCGGGGCCATTTCAGGACCTTTTCGGGATCATTTGGGTCCCTTCCGGCCTCATTTCTGGATGGTTTTCGGGATCCGTCCGGGATCCCGTCGGGGCCATTTCAGGACCTTTTCGGGATCATTTGCGGTCCCTTCCGGCATCATTTGTAGATGGTTTTCGGGATTCGATCGGGATCCCGTCGGAGTAATTTCGGGACTTTTTCTCGACTAATACGGGATCATTAGGGGATCCTTTCGGCATCATTTCTGGAGGGTTTTCGGGATCCCGGGATCCCGTAAGGGTCATTTCTGGACTGTTTGGGGATCATTTGGGAACCTTTCTGGATAGTTTCCGGGATCCGTCTTGGATCCCGTCAGCGTCATTTCGGGACTTTTAGGGGATCATTTGAGGACCTTTGCGGCATCATTTTTAGATGGTTTTCGGGATCCGTCCAGGATCCCGTCAGGGTCATTAGGGGATCGTTTGGGGACCTTTACCGAATCATTTCTGGACGGTTTTCGGGATCCGTTCGGGATCCCGTCTGGTTCATTTCGGGACTATTAGGGGATTATTTGGTGTACCTTCCGGCATCATTTCTAGATAGTGGTCGGCATCCGTCCGGGATTCCGTCGGGGTCATTTCGCAACTTTTTCTCAGCTAATACGGGATCATTTGGAGACCCTTTCGGCATAATTTCTGGATGGTTTTCGGGATCCGTCGGGGTCATTTTCAGGACTTTTTCGGGATCATTTGGGGTGCCTTCCGGCATCATGTCTAGATGGTTTTGGGGATCCGTCGGGGTCATTTCGGGACTTTTTCGCGACTAATACGGGATCATTTGGTGACCCTTTCGGCATCATTTCTGTATGGTTTTCGGGATCCTCCGAGATCCCGTCAGGGTCATTAGGGAATCATTTGGGGACCTTTACCGAATCATTTCTGGATGATTTACCGGATCCGTCCGGGATCCCGTCGGGGTCATTTCGGGACTATTTCGGGACCATTTGGGGTACCTTTCACCATCATATCTGCATGGTTTTCGGGATCCGTTCGGGATCCCGTCAGGGTCATTTCGGGACTATTAGGGTATAATTTGAGGACCTTTCCGGCATCATATCTGGATGGTTATCGGTATCCGTCCGGAATCGCATCGGGATTATTTCGGGACTGTTTCGGGATCATTTGCGGTCCCTTCCGGCATCATTTCGGGATGGTTTTCGGGATTCGTCCGGGATCCCGTCGGGTCATTTCAGGACTTTTTCAGGATCATTTGGGGTACCTTCCGGCATCATTTCTAGATGGTTTTCGTAATCCGTCCGGGATCCCGTCGGTTCATTTCAGGACTTTTTCGGGATCATTTGGGGTACCTTCCGGCATCATTTCTGGATAGTTTTCGGTAACCGTCTGGGATCCCGACGGGGTAATTTCGGAACTTTTTCTGAACTATGTCGGGATAATTTAGGAACCCTTCGTGGATATCTTCTGGATGGTTTTTGAGATCCGTCCGGGAGCCCGTCAGGGTCATTTCGGAACTTTATCGGGACTATTTCGGGATCATTTTGGTACCGGGTTCATTTCTGTATGGTTCTCTGGATAAGTCTAGAATCGTATCGTTGTCATTTCGGGTTTTTTGGGTCTATTCCGGGAACTTTTGGAGATCCTTCCGGGGCATTTCTGGATGGTTTTCGGGATCCGTCCGCGATAGCGTCGGGGTCATTTCGTGGCTTTTTATGGATAATTTCGGGATCATTTGGGGATCCTATCAGGTTATCAGCTCATTTAGATCTTTTTTTACTCATTTACGAAAATAAAATGCATTAGACAGAAACAAATTTTTAAACAGGTAACTTGATAAGCAGGCTAACGTGAATAGCCCATTTATTTCATTTTCTCCGTGCGGACGTGGCTGCGGGTAAAGGCTAGTATCTAATATCTAATATATATATTATAAATGGGAAAGTTTGGATGTTTGTCCAGACGTTTGTCTTTGTGACTCAATCACGCAAGAACGGCTGGACCGTATTTGGATGAAATTTGGCACACATATAGCCAATGGTCTAGAAGGATCTACTAGCTATATTTTTTTGAAAAGGGGGGAGGTCCCCGCCCACTGGAAACAGTTATATTATAATTATTGTATTTTTTCGTCTTTGTGACTGAATCACGCGAGAACGGCTAGACGGATTTTGATGAAATTTGGAACACAGACAATACTCTTCTGGCGAAATTTTTCTCGAACATGGAAAGGGGTGAGGGGTCACACGACCCCTTCGAATAATTACTTTTTAACAATTTTTACAAATTATAACTTTACGTATATTGACCTTCACCAATATTACAAACTCAATGGGTCAAATAAGTCGAGGGCTTACAAAGTGAGCAGATACACCCTCCATCCCCCCTTCCTCTTCCCCTCTGGTGAACAATCTATAAATTGTTATAACTCAATGTAAATTTTTCCCTAACTCAATAATTTTTGGTATCTGGCTCATACAGATCGAGATCTAAACAATTTTGGAAAAACGATCAGTGGTGCTCTCCTTCCGCCCTCCTTAAGTTGTTTTTATTAGCACGCTTTTATTAGCTTTACCTGTATGTTTCTTTGTAACTTTTTATTCGCTCCAACGCACATGCTGCCTTATTAACATGGTTTTATAATTAGCTTCACCTTATTTGTACTCCCGTTAGGGTCATATCGAGAACCCTCCGGGATCATTTCTGGCAGGTTTTCGGGATCCGTCCGGGATCCCGCCGGGGTTATTGCGGGACTTTTTCGGGATCATATTGGGACCCTTCCGCGATAATTTCTGTATAGATTTCGGGATACGTCCGGGATCCCGTCAAGGTTATTTTGGGTTGGAAACAGATAAAACTAATAAAGTGTACCCATTGTTTCTTTGTATTTACTCATTAAAAATAAAGTTGTAGGTACACGTTTCAAATTAATATCACAATTCAACTCTGCGAATACATTTATAAACAAACAATTATTAGGAAATTTCCTTTGGGAAAAGTAAAGCAAAATATTTGTACAATGCTGGGCTCATTTCATTTTGCTGGAATATGCATAAAGATATTGAATTTTGTGGATAAATAGTTCACTGCTTCCAACTATGGCTTTGTGGTAGTAGAGAATAGAACATACTAAGCAGGTTGGAAACAGATAAAACTAATTAAGTGTACCCATTGTTTCTTTGTATTTACTCATTAAAAATAAAGTTGTAGGTACACGATTCAAATTAATATCACAATTCAACACTGCGAATACATTTATATACAAACAATTATTATGAAATTTCCTTTGACAAAAGTAAAGCAAAATATTTGTTTAATGCTGAGCCCATTTAGTTTTTCTGGGATATGCATAAAGATACTGAATTTTGTGGATAAATAGTTCACTGCTTCCAACTATGGCTTTGTGGTAGTAGAGAATAGAACATACTAAGCAGGTTGGGAACAGATAAAACTAATTAAGTGTACCCATTGTTTCTTTGTATTTACTCATTAAAAATAAAGTTTTAGGTACACGTTTCAAATTAATATCACAATTCAACACTGCGAATACTTTTATAAACAAACAATTATTATGAAATTTCCTGTGACAAAAGTAAAGCAAAATATTTGTTCAATGCTGAGCCCATTTCATTTTGCTGGGATATGCATAAAGTTATTGAATTTTGTGGCTAAATAGTTCACTGCTTCCAACTATGGTTTTACGGTAGTAGAGAATAGAACATACTAAGCAGGTTGGAAACAGATAAAACTAATTAATTGTATCCATTGTTTCTTGGTATTTACTCATTAAAAATAAAGTTGTAGGTACACGTTTCAAATTAATATCACAATTCAACTCTGCGAATACATTTATAAACAAATAATTATTAGGAAATTTCCTTTGAAAAAAGTAAAGCAAAATATTTGTGCAATGCTGGGCTCATTTCATTTTGCTGGCATATGCATAAAGATATTGAAGTTTGTGGCTAAGTAGTTCACTGCTTCCAACTATGGTTTTGTGGTAGTAGAGAATAGAACATACTAAGTAGGTTGGAAACAGATAAAACTAATTAAGTGTACCCATTGTTTCTTTGTATTTACTCATTAAAGATAAAGTTGTAGCTCTACGTTTCAAACTAACAACAGAATTCAACTCTCCGAATACATTTATAAACAAACAATTATTAGGAAATTTCTTTGACAAAAGTAAAGCACAATATTTGTTCAATGCTGAGCTGATTTCATTTTGCTGGGATATGCATAAAGTTATTGAATTTTGTGGCTAAATAGTTCACTGCTTCCAACTATGGTTTTGTGGTAGTAGAGAATAGAACATACTAAGCAGGTTGGAAACAGATAAAACTAATTAAGTGTACCCATTATTTCTTAGTATTTACTCATTAAAAATAAAGTTGTAGGTACACGTTTCAAATTAATATCACAATTCAACTCTGCGAATATATTTATAAACAAACAATTATTAGGAAATTTCCTTTGAAAAAAGTAAAGCAAAATATTTGTGCAATGCTGGGCTCATTTCATTTTGCTGGGATATGCATAAAGATATTGAAGTTTATGGCTAAATATTTCACTGCTTCCAACTATGGTTTTGTGGTAGTAGAGAATAGAACATACTAAGCAGGTTGGAAACAGATAAAACTAATTAAGTGTACCCATTGTTTCTTTGTATTTACTCATTAAAAATAAAGTTGTAGCTCCACGTTTCAAACTAACAACAGAATTCAACTCTCCGAATACATTTATAAACAAACAATTATTAGGAAATTTCTTTGACAAAAGTAAAGCACAATATTTGTTCAATGTTGAGCTCATTTCATCTTGCTGGGATATGCATAAAGTTATTGAATTTTGTGGCTAAATAGTGCACTGCTTCCAACTATGGTTTTGTAGTAGTAGAGAATAGAACATACTAAGCAGGTTGGAAACAGATAAAACTAATTAAGTGTACCCATTGTTTCTTGGTATTTACTCATTAAAAATAAAGTTGTAGGTACAGGTTTCAAATTAATATCACAATTCAACTCTGCGAATACATTTATAAACAAACAATTATTAGGAAATTTCCTTTGAAAAAGGTAAAGCAAAATATTTGTGCAATGCTGGGCTCATTTCATTTTGCTGGGATATGCATAAAGATATTGAAGTTTGTGGCTAAATAGTCCACTGCTTCCAACTATGGTTTTGTGGTAGTAGAGAATAGAACATACTAAGCAGGTTGGAAACAGATAAATTAATATCACAATTCAACTCTGCGAATACATTTATAAACAAACAATTATTTTGAAATTTCCTTTGAAAAAAGTAAAGCAAAATATTTGTTCAATGCTGGGCTCATTTCATTTTGCTGGGATATGCATAAAGATATTGAATTTTGTGGCTAAATAGTTCACTGCTTCCAACTATGGTTTTGTGGTAGTAGAGAATAGAACATACTAAGCAGGTTGGAAACAAATAAAACTAATTAAGTGTACCCATTGTTTCTCGGTATTTACTCATTAAAAATAAAGTTGTAGGTACTCGTTTCAAATTAATATCACAATTCAACTCTGCGAATACATTTATAAACAAACAATTATTAGGAAATTTCCTTTGACAAAAGTAAAGCAAAATATTTGTTCAATGCTGAGCTCATTTCATTTTTCTGGGATATGCATAAAGATATTGAATTTTGTGGCTAAATAGTTCACTGCTTCCAACTATGGTTTTGTGGTAGTAGAGAATAGAACATATTAAGCAGGTTGGAAACAGATAAAACTAATTAAGTGTACCCATTGTTTCTTGGTATTTACTCATTAAAAATAAAGTTGTAGGTACACGTTTCAAATTAATATCACAATTCAACTCTGCGAATACATTTATAAACAAACAATTATTAGGAAATTTCCTTTGAAAAAAGTAAAGCAAAATATTTGTTAAATGCTGAGCTCATTTCATTTTTCTGGGATATGCATAAAGATATTGAATTTTGTGGCTAAATAGTTCACTGCTTCCAACTATGGTTTTGTGGTAGTAGAGAATAGAACATATTAAGCAGGTTGGAAACAGATAAAACTAATTAAGTGTACCCATTGTTTCTTGGTATTTACTCATTAAAAATAAAGTTGTAGGTACACGTTTCAAATTAATATCACAATTCAACTCTGCGAATACATTTATAAACAAACAATTATTAGGAAATTTCCTTTGAAAAAAGTAAAGCAAAATATTTGTTCAATGCTGAGCTCATTTCATTTTTCTGGGATATGCATAAAGTTATTGAATTTTGTGGCTAAATTGTTCACTGCTTCCAACTATGGTTTTGTGGTAGTAGAGAATAGAACATACTAAGCAGGTTGGAAACAGATAAAACTAATTAAGTGTACCCATTGTTTCTTTGTATTTACTCATTAAAAATAAAGTTGTAGCTCCACGTTTCAAACTAACAACAGAATTCAACTCTCCGAATACATTTATAAACAAACAATTATTAGGAAATTTCTTTAACAAAAGTAAAGCACAATATTTGTTCAATGCTGAGCTCATTTCATTTTGCTGGGATATGTATAAAGTTTTTGAGTTTTGTGGCTAAATGGTTCACTGCTTCCAACTATGGGTTTGTGGTAGTAGAGAATAGAACATACTAAGCAGGTTTGGAACAGATAAAACTAATTAATTGTACCCATTTTTTCTTGGTATTTACTCATTAAAAATAAAGTTGCAGGTACACGTTTCAAATTAATATCACAATTCAACTCTGCGAATACATTTATAAACAAACAATTATTAGGAAACTTCCTTTGAAAAAAGTAAAGCAAAATATTTGTTCAATGCTGAGCTCATTTCATTTTTCTGGTATATGCATAAAGATATTGAATTTTGAGGCTAAATAGTTCACTGCTTCCAACTATGGTTTTGTGGTAGTAGAGAATAGAACATACTAAGCAGGTTGGAAACAGATAAAACTAATTAAGTGTACCCATTGTTTCTTGGTATTTACTCATTAAAAATAAAGTTGTAGGTACACGTTTCAAATTAATATCACAATTCAACTCTGCGAATACATTTATAAACAAACAATTATTAGGAAATTTCCTTTGAAAAAAGTAAAGCAAAATATTTGTTCAATGCTGAGCTCATTTCATTTTTCTGGGATATGCATACAGATATTGAATTTTGTGGCTAAATAGTTCACTGCTTCCAACTATGGTTTTGTGGTAGTAGAGAATAGAACATACTAAGCAGGTTGGAAACAGATAAAACTAATTAAGTGTACCCATTGTTTCTTTGTATTTACTCATTAAAAATAAAGTTGTAGCTCCAGGTTTCAAACTAACAACAGAATTCAACTCTCCGAATACATTTATAAACAAACAATTATTAGGAAATTTCTTTGACAAAAGTAAAGCAAAATATTTGTTCAATGCTGAGCTCATTTTATTTTGCTGGGATATGCATAAAGTTTTTGAGTTTTGTGGCTAAATGGTTCACTGCTTCCAACTATGGTTTTGTGGTAGTAGAGAATAGAACATACTAAGCAGGTTGAAAACAGATAAAACTAATTAAGTGTACCCATTGTTTCTAGGTATTTACTCATTAAAATAAATTTGTAGGCACACGTTTCAAATTAATATCACAATTCAACTCTGCGAATACATTTATAAACAAACAATTATTAGGAAATTTCCTTTGAAAAAAGTAAAGCAAAATATTTGTTCAATGCTGGGCTCATTTCATTTTGCTGGGATATGCATAAAGATATTGAATTTTGTGGCTAAATAGTTCACTGCTTCCAACTATGGTTTTGTGGTAGTAGAGAATAGAACATACTAAGCAGGTTGGAAACAGATAAAACTAATTAAGTGTACCCATTGTTTCTCGGTATTTACTCATTAAAAATAAAGTTGTAGGTACTCGTTTCAAATTAATATCACAATTCAACTCTGCGAATACATTTATAAACAAACAATTATTAGGAAATTTCCTTTGACAAAAGTAAAGCAAAATATTTGTTCAATGCTGAGCTCATTTCATTTTTCTGGGATATGCATAAAGATATTGAATTTTGTGGCTAAATAGTTCACTGCTTCCAACTATGGTTTTGTGGTAGTAGAGAATAGAACATACTAAGCAGGTTGGAAACAGATAAAACTAATTAAGTGTACCCATTGTTTCTTGGTATTTACTCATTAAAAATAAAGTTGTAGGTACACGTTTCAAATTAATATCACAATTCAACTCTGCGAATACATTTATAAACAAACAATTATTAGGAAATTTCCTTTGAAAAAAGTAAAGCAAAATATTTGTTCAATGCTGGGCTCATTTCATTTTGCTGGGATATGCATAAAGATATTGAATTTTGTGGATAAATAGTTCACTGCTGCCAACTGTGGTTTTGTGGTAGTAGAGAATAGAACATACTAAGCAGGTTGGAAACAGATAAAACTAATTAAGTGTACCCATTGTTTCTTTGTATTTACTCATTAAAAATAAAGTTGTAGCTCCAGGTTTCAAACTAACAACAGAAATCAACTCTCCGAATACATTTATAAACAAACAATTATTAGGAAATTTCTTTGACAAAAGTAAAGCAAATTTTTGTTCAATGCTGAGCTCATTTCATTTTGCTGGGATATGCATAAAGTTATTGAATTTTTTGGCTAAATAGTTCACTGCTTCCAACTATGGTTTTGTGGTAGTAGAGAATAGAACATACTAAGCAGGTTGGAAACAGATAAAACTAATTAAGTGTACCCATTGTTTCTTGGTATTTACTCATTAAAAATAAAGTTGTAGGTACACGTTTCAAATTAATATCACAATTCAACTCTGCGAATACATTTATAAACAAACAATTATTAGGAAATTTCCTTTGACAAAAGAAAAGCAAAATATTTGTTCAATGCTGAGCTCCTTTCATTTTCTGGGATATGCATAAAGATATTGAATTTTGTGACTAAATAATTCACTGCTTCCAACTATGGTTTTGTGCTTGCAGAGAATAGAACATACTAAGCAGGTTGGAAACAGATAAAACTAATTAAGTGTACCCATTGTTTCTTGGTATTTACTCATTAAAAATAAAGTTGTAGGTACACGTTTCAAATTAATATCACAATTCAACTCCGCGAATACATTTATAAACAAACAACTATTAGGAAATTTCTTTGACAAAAGTAAAGCAAAATATTTGTTCAATGCTGAGCTCATTTAATTTTGCTGGGATATGCATAAAGATATTGAATTTTGTGGCTAAATAGTTCACTGCTTCCAACTATGGTTTTGTGGTAGTAGAGAATAGAATATACTAAGCAGGTTGGAAACAGATAAAACTAATTAAGTGTACCCATTGTTTCTTTGTATTTACTCTTTAAAAATAAAGTTGTAGCTCCACGTTTCAAATTAACAACAGAATTCAACTCTCCGAACACATTTATAAACAAACAATTATTAGGAAATTTCTTTGACAAAAGTAAAGCAAAATATTTGTTCAATGCTGAGCTCATTTCATTTTTCTGGGATATGTATAAAGATATTGAATTTTGTGGCTAAATAGTTTACTGCTTCCAACTGTGGTTTTGTGGTAGTAGAGAATAGAACATACTAAGCAGGTTGGAAACAGATAAAACTAATTAAGTGTACCCATTGTTTCTTTGTATTTACACATTAAAAATAAAGTTGTAGGTACACGTTTCAAATTAATATCACAATTCAACTCTGCGAATACATTTATAAACAAACAATTATTATGAAATTTCCTTTGAAAAGAGTAAAGCAAAATATTTGTTCAATGCTGAGCCCATTTAGTTTTGCTGGGATATGCATAAATACCTTGAATTTTGTGGATAAATAGTTCACTGCTTCCAACTATGGTTTTGTGGTAGTAGAGAATAGAATATACTAAGCAGATTGGAAACAGATAAAACTAATTAAGTGTACCCATTGTTTCTTGGTATTTACTCATTAAAAATAAAGTTGTAGCTCCTCGTTTCAAATTAACAACAGAATTCAACTCTCCGAACACATATATAAACAAACAATTATTAGGAAATTTCTTTCACAAAAGTAAAGCAAAATATTTGTTCAATGCAGAGCTCATTTAATTTCGCTGGGATATGCATAAAGATATTGAATTTTGTGGCTAAATAGTTCACTGCTTCCAACTATGGTTTTGTGGTAGTAGAGAATGGAACATACTAAGCAGTTTGGAAACAGATAAAACTAATTAAGTGTACCCATTGTTTCTTGGTATTTACTCATTAAAAATAAAGTTGTAGCTCCACGTTTCAAATTAATAACAGAATTCAACTCTCCGAACACATATATAAACAAACAATTATAAGGAAATTTCTTTGACAAAAGTAAAGCAAAATATTTGTTCAATGCTGAGCTCATTTAATTTTGCTGGGATATGCATAAAGATATTGAATTTTGTGGCTAAATAGTTCACTGCTTCCAACTATGGTTTTGTGGTAGTAGAGAATAGAACATACTAAGCAGGTTGGAAACAGATAAAACTAATTAAGTGTACCCATTGTTCCTTTGTATTTACTCATTATAAATAAAGTTATAGCTCCACGTTTCAAATTAACAACAGAATTCAACTCTCCGAATACATTTATAAACAAACAATTATTAGGAAATTTCTTTGACAAAAGTAACGCAAAATATTTGTTTAATGCTGAGCTCATTTAATTTTTCTGGGATATGCATAAAGATATTGAATTTTGTGGCTAAATAGTTCACTGCTTCCAACTATGGTTTTGTGGTAGTAGAGAATAGAACATACTAAGCAGGTTGGAAACAGATAAAACTAATTAAGTGTACCCATTGTTTCTTGGTATTTACTCATTAAAAATAAAGTTGTAGGTACACGTTTCAAATTAATAAAGATATTGAATTTTGTGGATAAATAGTTCACTGCTTCCAACTATGGTTTTGTGGTAGTAGAGAATAGAACATACTAAGCAGGTTGAAAACAGATAAAACTAATTAAGTGTACCCATTGTTTCTAGGTATTTACTCATTAAAATAAATTTGTAGGCACACGTTTCAAATTAATATCACAATTCAACTCTGCGAATACATTTATAAACAAACAATTATTAGGAAATTTCCTTTGAAAAAAGTAAAGCAAAATATTTGTTCAATGCTGGGCTCATTTCATTTTGCTGGGATATGCATAAAGATATTGAATTTTGTGGCTAAATAGTTCACTGCTTCCAACTATGGTTTTGTGGTAGTAGAGAATAGAACATACTAAGCAGGTTGGAAACAGATAAAACTAATTAAGTGTACCCATTGTTTCTTGGTATTTACTCATTAAAATAAAGTTGTAGGTACACGTTTCAAATTAATATCACAATTCAACTCTGCGAATACATTTATAAACAAACAATTATTTTGAAATTTCCTTTGAAAAAAGTAAAGCAAAATATTTGTTCAATGCTGGGCTCATTTAATTTTGCTGGGATATGCATAAAGATATTGAATTTTGTGGCTAAATAGTTCACTGCTTCCAATTATGGTTTTGTGGTAGTAGAGAATAGAACATACTAAGCATGTTGGAAACAAATAAAACTAATTAAGTGTACCCATTGTTTCTCGGTATTTACTCATTAAAAATAAAGTTGTAGGTACTCGTTTCAAATTAATATCACAATTCAACTCTGCGAATACATTTATAAACAAACAATTATTAGGAAATTTCCTTTGACAAAAGTAAAGCAAAATATTTGTTCAATGCTGAGCTCATTTCATTTTTCTGGGATATGCATAAAGATATTGAATTTTGTGGCTAAATAGTTCACTGCTTCCAACTATGGTTTTGTGGTAGTAGAGAATAGAACATACTAAGCAGGTTGGAAACAGATAAAACTAATTAAGTGTACCCATTGTTTCTTGGTATTTACTCATTAAAAATAAAGTTGTAGGTACACGTTTCAAATTAATATCACAATTCAACTCTGCGAATACATTTATAAACAAACAATTATTAGGAAATTTCCTTTGAAAAAAGTAAAGCAAAATATTTGTTCAATGCTGGGCTCATTTCATTTTGCTGGGATATGCATAAAGATATTGAATTTTGTGGATAAATAGTTCACTGCTGCCAACTGTGGTTTTGTGGTAGTAGAGAATAGAACATACTAAGCAGGTTGGAAACAGATAAAACTAATTAAGTGTACCCATTGTTTCTTTGTATTTACTCATTAAAAATAAAGTTATAGCTCCAGGTTTCAAACTAACAACAGAAATCAACTCTCCGAATACATTTATAAACAAACAATTATTAGGAAATTTCTTTGACAAAAGTAAAGCAAAATATTTGTTCAATGCTGAGCTCATTTCATTTTGCTGGGATATGCATAAAGTTATTGAATTTTTTGGCTAAATAGTTCACTGCTTCCAACTATGGTTTTGTGGTAGTAGAGAATAGAACATACTAAGCAGGTTGGAAACAGATAAAACTAATTAAGTGTACCCATTGTTTCTTGGTATTTACTCATTAAAAATAAAGTTGTAGGTACACGTTTCAAATTAATATCACAATTCAACTCTGCGAATACATTTATAAACAAACAATTATTAGGAAATTTCCTTTGACAAAAGAAAAGCAAAATATTTGTTCAATGCTGAGCTCCTTTCATTTTCTGGGATATGCATAAAGATATTGAATTTTGTGACTATATAATTCACTGCTTCCAACTATGGTTTTGTGCTTGCAGAGAATAGAACATACTAAGCAGGTTGGAAACATATAAAACTAATTAAGTGTACCCATTGTTTCTTGGTATTTACTCATTAAAAATAAAGTTGTAGGTACACGTTTCAAATTAATATCACAATTCAACTCTGCGAATACATTTATAAACAAACAATTATTAGGAAATTTCCTTTGACAAAAGAAAAGCAAAATATTTGTTCAATGCTGAGCTCATTTCATTTTGCTGGGATATGCATAAAGATATTGAATTTTGTGGCTAAATAATTCACTGCTTCCAACTATGGTTTTGTGGTAGTAGAGAATAGGACATAGTAAGCAGGTTGGAAACAGATAAAACTAATTAAGTGTACCCATTGTTTCTTTGTATTTACTTTTTAAAATAAAGTTGTAGCTCCAGGTTTCAAACTAACAACAGAATTCAAATCTCCGAATACATTTATAAACAAACAACTATTAGGAAATTTCTTTGACAAAAGTAAAGCAAAATATTTGTTCAATGCTGAGCTCATTTAATTTTGCTGGGATATGCATAAAGATATTGAATTTTGTGGCTAAATAGTTCACTGCTTCCAACTATGGTTTTGTGGTAGTAGAGAATAGAATATACTAAGCAGGTTGGAAACAGATAAAACTAATTAAGTGTACCCATTGTTTCTTTGTATTTACTCTTTAAAAATAAAGTTGTAGCTCCACGTTTCAAATTAACAACAGAATTCAACTCTCCGAACACATTTATAAACAAACAATTATTAGGAAATTTCTTTGACAAAAGTAAAGCAAAATATTTGTTCAATGCTGAGCTCATTTCATTTTTCTGGGATATGTATAAAGATATTGAATTTTGTGGCTAAATAGTTCACTGCTTCCAACTGTGGTTTTGTGGTTGTAGAGAATAGAACATACTAAGCAGGTTGGAAACAGATAAAACTAATTAAGTGTACCCATTGTTTCTTTGTATTTACACATTAAAAATAAAGTTGTAGGTACACGTTTCAAATTAATATCACAATTCAACTCTGCGAATACATTTATAAACAAACAATTATTATGAAATTTCCTTTGAAAAGAGTAAAGCAAAATATTTGTTCAATGCTGAGCCCATTTAGTTTTGCTGGGATATGCATAAATACCTTGAATTTTGTGGATAAATAGTTCACTGCTTCCAACTATGGTTTTGTGGTAGTAGAGAATAGAATATACTAAGCAGATTGGAAACAGATAAAACTAATTAAGTGTACCCATTGTTTCTTGGTATTTACTCATTAAAAATAAAGTTGTAGCTCCACGTTTCAAATTAACAACAGAATTCAACTCTCCGAACACATATATAAACAAACAATTATTAGGAAATTTCTTTCACAAAAGTAAAGCAAAATATTTGTTCAATGCAGAGCTCATTTAATTTCGCTGTGATATGCATAAAGATATTGAATTTTGTGGCTAAATAGTTCACTGCTTCCAACTATGGTTTTGTGGTAGTAGAGAATAGAACATACTAAGCAGTTTGGAAACAGATAAAACTAATTAAGTGTACCCATTGTTTCTTGGTATTTACTCATTAAAAATAAAGTTGTAGCTCCACGTTTCAAATTAATAACAGAATTCAACTCTCCGAACACATATATAAACAAACAATTATAAGGAAATTTCTTTGACAAAAGTAAAGCAAAATATTTGTTCAATGCTGAGCTCATTTAATTTTGCTGGGATATGCATAAAGATATTGAATTTTGTGGCTAAATAGTTCACTGCTTCCAACTATGGTTTTGTGGTAGTAGAGAATAGAACATACTAAGCAGGTTGGAAACAGATAAAACTAATTAAGTGTACCCATTGTTCCTTTGTATTTACTCATTATAAATAAAGTTATAGCTCCACGTTTCAAATTAACAACAGAATTCAACTCTCCGAATACATTTATAAACAAACAATTATTAGGAAATTTCTTTGACAAAAGTAACGGAAAATATTTGTTTAATGCTGAGCTCATTTAATTTTTCTGGGATATGCATAAAGATATTGAATTTTGTGGCTAAATAGTTCACTGCTTCCAACTATGGTTTTGTGGTAGTAGAGAATAGAACATACTAAGCAGGTTGGAAACAGATAAAACTAATTAAGTGTACCCATTGTTTCTTGGTATTTACTCATTAAAAATAAAGTTGTAGGTACACGTTTCAAATTAATAAAGATATTGAATTTTGTGGATAAATAGTTCACTGCTTCCAACTATGGTTTTGTGGTAGTAGAGAATAGAACATACTAAGCAGGTTGGAAACAGATAAAACTAATTAAGTGTACCCATTGTTTCTTTGTATTTACTCTTTAAAAATAAAGTTGTAGCTCCACGTTTCAAATTAATAACAGAATTCAACTCTCCGAACACATATATAAACAAAAAATTATAAGGAAATTTCTTTGACAAAAGTAAAGCAAAATATTTGTTCAATGCTGAGCTCATTTCATTTTGCTGGGATATGCATAGAGATATTGAATTTTGTGGCTAAGTAGTTCACTGCTTCCAACTATGGTTTTGTGGTAGTAGAGAATAGAACATACTAAGCAGGTTGGAAACAGATAAAACTAATTAAGTGTACCCATTGTTCCTTTGTATTTACTCAATAAAAATAAAGTTATAGCTCCACGTTTCAAAATAACAACAGAATTCAACTCTCCGAATACATTTATAAACAAACAATTATTAGGAAATTTCTTTGACAAAAGTAACGCAAAATATTTGTTCAATGTTGAGCTCATTTAATTTTTCTGGGATATGCATAAAGATATTGAATTTTGTGGCTAAATAGTTCACTGCTTCCAACTATGGTTTTGTGGTAGTAGAGAATAGAACATACTAAGCAGGTTGGAAACAGATAAAACTAATTAAGTGTACCCATTGTTTCTTGGTATTTACTCATTAAAAATAAAGTTGTAGGTACACGTTTCAAATTAATAAAGATATTGAATTTTGTGGATAAATAGTTCACTGCTTCCAACTATGGTTTTGTGGTAGTAGAGAATAGAACATACTAAGCAGGTTGGAAACAGATAAAACTAATTAAGTGTACCCATTGTTTCTTTGTATTTACTCTTTAAAAATAAAGTTGTAGCTCCACGTTTCAAATTAACAACAGAATTCAACTCTCCGAACACATTTATAAACAAACAATTATTAGGAAATTTCTTTGACAAAAGTAAAGCAAAATATTTGTTCAATGCTGAGCTCATTTCATTTTTCTGGGATATGCATAAAGATATTGAATTTTGTGGCTAAATAGTTCACTGCTTCCAACTATGGTTTTGTGGTAGTAGAGAATAGAACATACTAAGCAGGTTGGAAACAGATAAAACTAATTAAGTGTACCCATTGTTTCTTGGTATTTACTCATTAAAAATAAAGTTGTAGGTACACGTTTCAAATTAATAAAGATATTGAATTTTGTGGATAAATAGTTCACTGCTTCCAACTATGGTTTTGTGGTAGTAGAGAATAGAACATACTAAGCAGGTTGGAAACAGATAAAACTAATTAAGTGTACCCATTGTTTCTTTGTATTTAGTCTTTAAAAATAAAGTTGTAGCTCCACGTTTCAAATTAACAACAGAATTCAACTCTCCGAACACATTTATAAACAAACAATTATTAGGAAATTTCTTTGACAAAAGTAAAGCAAAATATTTGTTCAATGCTGAGCTCATTTAATTTTTCTGGGATATGCATAAAGATATTGAATTTTGTGGCTAAATAGTTCACTGCTTCCAACTATGGTTTTGAGGTAGTAGAGAATAGAACATACTAAGCAGGTTGGAAACAGATAAAACTAATTAAGTGTACCCATTGTTTCTTGGTATTTACTCATTAAAAATAAAGTTGTAGGTACACGTTTCAAATTAATAAAGATATTGAATTTTGTGGATAAATAGTTCACTGCTTCCAACTATGGTTTTGTGGTAGTAGAGAATAGAACATACTAAGCAGGTTGGAAACAAATAAAACTAATTAAGTGTACCCATTGTTTCTTTGTATTTACACATTAAAAATAAAGTGGTAGGTACACGTTTCAAATTAATATCACAATTCAACTCTGCGAATACATTTATAAACAAACAATTATTATGAAATTTCTTTGACAAAAGTAAAGCAAAATATTTGGTAAATGCTGAGCTCATATAATTTTGCTGGGATATGCATAAAGATATTGAATTTTGTGGCTAAATAGTTCACTGCTTCCAACTATGGTTTTGTGGTAGTAGAGAATAGAACATACTAAGCAGGTTGGGAACAGATAAAACTAATTAAGTGTACCCATTGTTCCTTTGTATTTACTCATTAAAAATAAAGTTATAGCTCCACGTTTCAAATTAACAACAGAATTCAACTCTCCGAATACATTTATAAACAAACATTATTAGGAAATTTCTTTGACAAAAGTAAAGCAAAATATATGTTCAATGCTGAGCTCATTTCATTTTCTGGGATATGCATAGAGTTATTGAATTTTGTGGCTAAATAGTTCACTGCTTCCAACTATGGTTTTGTGGTAGTAGAGAATAGAACATACTAAGCAGGTTGGAAAGAGATAAAACTAATTAAGTGTACCCATTGTTCCTTTGTATTTACTCAATAAAAATAAAGTTATAGCTCCACGTTTCAAATTAACAACAGAATTCAACTCTCCGAATACATTTATAAACAAACAATTATTAGGAAATTTCTTTGACACAAGTAAAGCAAAATATTTGTTCAATGCTGAGCTCATTTCATTTTGCTGGGATATGCATAGAGATATTGAATTTTGTGGCTAAATAGTTCACTGCTTCCAACTATGGTTTTGTGGTAGTAGAGAATAGAACATACTAAGCAGGTTGGAAACAGATAAAACTAATTAAGTGTACCCATTGTTCCTTTGTATTTACTCATTAAAAATAAAGTTATAGCTCCACGTTTCAAATTAACAACAGAATCCAACTCTCCGAATACATTTATAAACAAACAATTATTAGGAAATTTCTTTGACAAAAGTAAAGCAAAATATTTGTTCAATGCTGAGCTCATTTCATTTTGCTGGGATATGCATAAAGATATTGAATTTTGTGGCTAAATAGTTCACTACTTCCAACTATGGTTTTGTGGTAGTAGAGAATAGAACATACTAAGCAGTTTGGAAACAGATAAAACTAATTAAGTGTACCCATTGTTCCTTTGTATTTACTCATTAAAAATAAAGTTATAGCTCCACGTTTCAAATTAACAACAGAATCCAACTCTCCGAATACATTTATAAACAAACAATTATTAGGAAATTTCTTTGACAAAAGTAAAGCAAAATATTTGTTCAATGCTGAGCTCATTTAATTTTTCTGGGATATGCATAAAGATATTGAATTTTGTGGCTAAATGGTTCACTGCTTCCAACAATGGTTTTGTGGTTGTAGAGAATAGAACATACTAAGCAGGTTGGAAACAGATACAACTAATTAAGTGTGCCCATTGTTTCTTGGTATTTACTCATTATAAATAAAGTTGTAGCTCCACGTTTCAAACTAACAACAGAATTCAACTCTCCGAATACATTTATAAACAAACAATTATTAGGAAATTTCTTTGACAAAAGTAAAGCAAAATATTTGTTCAATGCTGGGCTCATTTCATTTTGCTGGGATATGCATAAAGTTATTGAATTTTGTGGATAAATAGTTCACTGCTTCCAACTGTGGTTTTGTGGTAGTAGAGAATAGAACATACTAAGCAGGTTGGAAACAGATAAAACTAATTAAGTGTGCCCATTGTTTCTTGGTATTTACTCATTAAAAATAAAGTTGTAGGTACACGTTTCAAATTAATATCACAATTCAACTCTGCGAATACATTTATAAACAAACAATTATTAGGAAATTTCCTTTGAAAAAAGTAAAGCAAAATATTTGTTCAATGCTGAGCTCATTTCATTTTGCTGGGATATGCATAAAGATATTGAATTTTGTGGCTAAATGGTTCACTGCTTCCAACAATGGTTTTGTGGTAGTAGAGAATAGAACATACTAAGCAGGTTGGAAACAGATAAAACTAATTAAGTGTGCCCATTGTTTCTTGGTATTTACTCATTAAAAATAAAGTTGTAGGTACACGTTTCAAATTAATATCACAATTCAACTCTGCGAATACATTTATAAACAAACAATTATTAGGAAATTTCCTTTGAAAAAAGTAAAGCAAAATATTTGTTCAATGCTGAGCTCATTTCATTTTGCTGGGATATGCATAAAGTTATTGAATTTTGTGGCTAAACAGTTCACTGCTTCCAACTATGGTTTTGTGGTAGTAGAGAATAGAACATACTAAGCAGGTTGGAGACAGATAAAACTAATTAAGTGTGCCCATTGTTTCTTGGTATTTACTCATTATAAATAAAGTTGTAGGTACACGTTTCAAATTAATATCACAATTCAACTCTGCGAATACATTTATAAACAAACAATTATTATGAAATTTCCTTTGAAAAGAGTAAAGCAAAATATTTGTTCAATGCTGAGCCCATTTAGTTTTGCTGGGATATGCATAAATACCTTGAATTTTGTGGATAAATAGTTCACTGCTTCCAACTATGGTTTTGTGGTAGTAGAGAATAGAATATACTAAGCAGATTGGAAACAGATAAAACTAATTAAGTGTACCCATTGTTTCTTGGTATTTACTCATTAAAAATAAAGTTGTAGCTCCACGTTTCAAATTAACAACAGAATTCAACTCTCCGAACACATATATAAACAAACAATTATTAGGAAATTTCTTTCACAAAAGTAAAGCAAAATATTTGTTCAATGCAGAGCTCATTTAATTTCGCTGTGATATGCATAAAGATATTGAATTTTGTGGCTAAATAGTTCACTGCTTCCAACTATGGTTTTGTGGTAGTAGAGAATAGAACATACTAAGCAGTTTGGAAACAGATAAAACTAATTAAGTGTACCCATTGTTTCTTGGTATTTACTCATTAAAAATAAAGTTGTAGCTCCACGTTTCAAATTAATAACAGAATTCAACTCTCCGAACACATATATAAACAAACAATTATAAGGAAATTTCTTTGACAAAAGTAAAGCAAAATATTTGTTCAATGCTGAGCTCATTTAATTTTGCTGGGATATGCATAAAGATATTGAATTTTGTGGCTAAATAGTTCACTGCTTCCAACTATGGTTTTGTGGTAGTAGAGAATAGAACATACTAAGCAGGTTGGAAACAGATAAAACTAATTAAGTGTACCCATTGTTCCTTTGTATTTACTCATTATAAATAAAGTTATAGCTCCACGTTTCAAATTAACAACAGAATTCAACTCTCCGAATACATTTATAAACAAACAATTATTAGGAAATTTCTTTGACAAAAGTAACGCAAAATATTTGTTTAATGCTGAGCTCATTTAATTTTTCTGGGATATGCATAAAGATATTGAATTTTGTGGCTAAATAGTTCACTGCTTCCAACTATGGTTTTGTGGTAGTAGAGAATAGAACATACTAAGCAGGTTGGAAACAGATAAAACTAATTAAGTGTACCCATTGTTTCTTGGTATTTACTCATTAAAAATAAAGTTGTAGGTACACGTTTCAAATTAATAAAGATATTGAATTTTGTGGATAAATAGTTCACTGCTTCCAACTATGGTTTTGTGGCAGTAGAGAATAGAACATACTAAGCAGGTTGGAAACAGATAAAACTAATTAAGTGTACCCATTGTTTCTTTGTATTTACTCTTTAAAAATAAAGTTATAGCTCCACGTTTCAAAATAACAACAGAATTCAACTCTCCGAATACATTTATAAACAAACAATTATTAGGAAATTTCTTTGACAAAAGTAACGCAAAATATTTGTTTAATGCTGAGCTCATTTAATTTTTCTGGGATATGCATAAAGATATTGAATTTTGTGGCTAAATAGTTCACTGCTTCCAACTATGGTTTTGTGGTAGTAGAGAATAGAACATACTAAGCAGGTTGGAAACAGATAAAACTAATTAAGTGTACCCATTGTTTCTTGGTATTTACTCATTAAAAATAAAGTTGTAGGTACACGTTTCAAATTAATAAAGATATTGAATTTTGTGGATAAATAGTTCACTGCTTCCAACTATGGTTTTGTGGTAGTAGAGAATAGAACATACTAAGCAGGTTGGAAACAGATAAAACTAATTAAGTGTACCCATTGTTTCTTTGTATTTACTCTTTAAAAATAAAGTTGTAGCTCCACGTTTCAAATTAACAACAGAATTCAACTCTCCGAACACATTTATAAACAAACAATTATTAGGAAATTTCTTTGACAAAAGTAAAGCAAAATATTTGTTCAATGCTGAGCTCATTTCATTTTTCTGGGATATGCATAAAGATATTGAATTTTGTGGCTAAATAGTTCACTGCTTCCAACTATGGTTTTGTGGTAGTAGAGAATAGAACATACTAAGCAGGTTGGAAACAGATAAAACTAATTAAGTGTACCCATTGTTCCTTTGTATTTACTCATTATAAATAAAGTTATAGCTCCACGTTTCAAATTAACAACAGAATTCAACTCTCCGAATACATTTATAAACAAACAATTATTAGGAAATTTCTTTGACAAAAGTAACGCAAAATATTTGTTTAATGCTGAGCTCATTTAATTTTTCTGGGATATGCATAAAGATATTGAATTTTGTGGCTAAATAGTTCACTGCTTCCAACTATGGTTTTGTGGTAGTAGAGAATAGAACATACTAAGCAGGTTGGAAACAGATAAAACTAATTAAGTGTACCCATTGTTTCTTGGTATTTACTCATTAAAAATAAAGTTGTAGGTACACGTTTCAAATTAATAAAGATATTGAATTTTGTGGATAAATAGTTCACTGCTTCCAACTATGGTTTTGTGGTAGTAGAGAATAGAACATACTAAGCAGGTTGGAAACAGATAAAACTAATTAAGTGTACCCATTGTTTCTTTGTATTTACTCTTTAAAAATAAAGTTATAGCTCCACGTTTCAAAATAACAACAGAATTCAACTCTCCGAATACATTTATAAACAAACAATTATTAGGAAATTTCTTTGACAAAAGTAACGCAAAATATTTGTTTAATGCTGAGCTCATTTAATTTTTCTGGGATATGCATAAAGATATTGAATTTTGTGGCTAAATAGTTCACTGCTTCCAACTATGGTTTTGTGGTAGTAGAGAATAGAACATACTAAGCAGGTTGGAAACAGATAAAACTAATTAAGTGTACCCATTGTTTCTTGGTATTTACTCATTAAAAATAAAGTTGTAGGTACACGTTTCAAATTAATAAAGATATTGAATTTTGTGGATAAATAGTTCACTGCTTCCAACTATGGTTTTGTGGTAGTAGAGAATAGAACATACTAAGCAGGTTGGAAACAGATAAAACTAATTAAGTGTACCCATTGTTCCTTTGTATTTACTCATTATAAATAAAGTTATAGCTTCACGTTTCAAATTAACAACAGAATTCAACTCTCCGAATACATTTATAAACAAACAATTATTAGGAAATTTCTTTGACAAAAGTAACGCAAAATATTTGTTTAATGCTGAGCTCATTTAATTTTTCTGGGATATGCATAAAGATATTGAATTTTGTGGCTAAATAGTTCACTGCTTCCAACTATGGTTTTGTGGTAGTAGAGAATAGAACATACTAAGCAGGTTGGAAACAGATAAAACTAATTAAGTGTACCCATTGTTTCTTGGTATTTACTCATTAAAAATAAAGTTGTAGGTACACGTTTCAAATTAATAAAGATATTGAATTTTGTGGATAAATAGTTCACTGCTTCCAACTATGGTTTTGTGGTAGTAGAGAATAGAACATACTAAGCAGGTTGGAAACAGATAAAACTAATTAAGTGTACCCATTGTTTCTTTGTATTTACTCTTTAAAAATAAAGTTATAGCTCCACGTTTCAAAATAACAACAGAATTCAACTCTCCGAATACATTTATAAACAAACAATTATTAGGAAATTTCTTTGACAAAAGTAACGCAAAATATTTGTTTAATGCTGAGCTCATTTAATTTTTCTGGGATATGCATAAAGATATTGAATTTTGTGGCTAAATAGTTCACTGCTTCCAACTATGGTTTTGTGGTAGTAGAGAATAGAACATACTAAGCAGGTTGGAAACAGATAAAACTAATTAAGTGTACCCATTGTTTCTTGGTATTTACTCATTAAAAATAAAGTTGTAGGTACACGTTTCAAATTAATAAAGATATTGAATTTTGTGGATAAATAGTTCACTGCTTCCAACTATGGTTTTGTGGTAGTAGAGAATAGAACATACTAAGCAGTTTGGAAACAGATAAAACTAATTAAGTGTACCCATTGTTTCTTGGTATTTACTCATTAAAAATAAAGTTGTAGCTCCACGTTTCAAATTAATAACAGAATTCAACTCTCCGAACACATATATAAACAAACAATTATAAGGAAATTTCTTTGACAAAAGTAAAGCAAAATATTTGTTCAATGCTGAGCTCATTTAATTTTGCTGGGATATGCATAAAGATATTGAATTTTGTGGCTAAATAGTTCACTGCTTCCAACTATGGTTTTGTGGTAGTAGAGAATAGAACATACTAAGCAGGTTGGAAACAGATAAAACTAATTAAGTGTACCCATTGTTCCTTTGTATTTACTCATTATAAATAAAGTTATAGCTCCACGTTTCAAATTAACAACAGAATTCAACTCTCCGAATACATTTATAAACAAACAATTATTAGGAAATTTCTTTGACAAAAGTAACGCAAAATATTTGTTTAATGCTGAGCTCATTTAATTTTTCTGGGATATGCATAAAGATATTGAATTTTGTGGCTAAATAGTTCACTGCTTCCAACTATGGTTTTGTGGTAGTAGAGAATAGAACATACTAAGCAGGTTGGAAACAGATAAAACTAATTAAGTGTACCCATTGTTTCTTGGTATTTACTCATTAAAAATAAAGTTGTAGGTACACGTTTCAAATTAATAAAGATATTGAATTTTGTGGCTAAGTAGTTCACTGCTTCCAACTATGGTTTTGTGGTAGTAGAGAATAGAACATACTAAGCAGGTTGGAAACAGATAAAACTAATTAAGTGTACCCATTGTTCCTTTGTATTTACTCAATAAAAATAAAGTTATAGCTCCACGTTTCAAAATAACAACAGAATTCAACTCTCCGAATACATTTATAAACAAACAATTATTAGGAAATTTCTTTGACAAAAGTAACGCAAAATATTTGTTCAATGTTGAGCTCATTTAATTTTTCTGGGATATGCATAAAGATATTGAATTTTGTGGCTAAATAGTTCACTGCTTCCAACTATGGTTTTGTGGTAGTAGAGAATAGAACATACTAAGCAGGTTGGAAACAGATAAAACTAATTAAGTGTACCCATTGTTTCTTGGTATTTACTCATTAAAAATAAAGTTGTAGGTACACGTTTCAAATTAATAAAGATATTGAATTTTGTGGATAAATAGTTCACTGCTTCCAACTATGGTTTTGTGGTAGTAGAGAATAGAACATACTAAGCAGGTTGGAAACAGATAAAACTAATTAAGTGTACCCATTGTTTCTTTGTATTTACTCTTTAAAAATAAAGTTGTAGCTCCACGTTTCAAATTAACAACAGAATTCAACTCTCCGAACACATTTATAAACAAACAATTATTAGGAAATTTCTTTGACAAAAGTAAAGCAAAATATTTGTTCAATGCTGAGCTCATTTCATTTTTCTGGGATATGCATAAAGATATTGAATTTTGTGGCTAAATAGTTCACTGCTTCCAACTATGGTTTTGTGGTAGTAGAGAATAGAACATACTAAGCAGGTTGGAAGCAGATAAAACTAATTAAGTGTACCCATTGTTTCTTGGTATTTACTCATTAAAAATAAAGTTGTAGGTACACGTTTCAAATTAATAAAGATATTGAATTTTGTGGATAAATAGTTCACTGCTTCCAACTATGGTTTTGTGGTAGTAGAGAATAGAACATACTAAGCAGGTTGGAAACAGATAAAACTAATTAAGTGTACCCATTGTTTCTTTGTATTTAGTCTTTAAAAATAAAGTTGTAGCTCCACGTTTCAAATTAACAACAGAATTCAACTCTCCGAACACATTTATAAACAAACAATTATTAGGAAATTTCTTTGACAAAAGTAAAGCAAAATATTTGTTCAATGCTGAGCTCATTTAATTTTTCTGGGATATGCATAAAGATATTGAATTTTGTGGCTAAATAGTTCACTGCTTCCAACTATGGTTTTGAGGTAGTAGAGAATAGAACATACTAAGCAGGTTGGAAACAGATAAAACTAATTAAGTGTACCCATTGTTTCTTGGTATTTACTCATTAAAAATAAAGTTGTAGGTACACGTTTCAAATTAATAAAGATATTGAATTTTGTGGATAAATAGTTCACTGCTTCCAACTATGGTTTTGTGGTAGTAGAGAATAGAACATACTAAGCAGGTTGGAAACAAATAAAACTAATTAAGTGTACCCATTGTTTCTTTGTATTTACACATTAAAAATAAAGTGGTAGGTACACGTTTCAAATTAATATCACAATTCAACTCTGCGAATACATTTATAAACAAACAATTATTATGAAATTTCTTTGACAAAAGTAAAGCAAAATATTTGTTAAATGCTGAGCTCATTTAATTTTGCTGGGATATGCATAAAGATATTGAATTTTGTGGCTAAATAGTTCACTGCTTCCAACTATGGTTTTGTGGTAGTAGAGAATAGAACATACTAAGCAGGTTGGGAACAGATAAAACTAATTAAGTGTACCCATTGTTCCTTTGTATTTACTCATTAAAAATAAAGTTATAGCTCCACGTTTCAAATTAACAACAGAATTCAACTCTCCGAATACATTTATAAACAAACATTATTAGGAAATTTCTTTGACAAAAGTAAAGCAAAATATATGTTCAATGCTGAGCTCATTTCATTTTCTGGGATATGCATAGAGATATTGAATTTTGTGGCTAAATAGTTCACTGCTTCCAACTATGGTTTTGTGGTAGTAGAGAATAGAACATACTAAGCAGGTTGGAAAGAGATAAAACTAATGAAGTGTACCCATTGTTCCTTTGTATTTACTCAATAAAAATAAAGTTATAGCTCCACGTTTCAAATTAACAACAGAATTCAACTCTCCGAATACATTTATAAACAAACAATTATTAGGAAATTTCTTTGACACAAGTAAAGCAAAATATTTGTTCAATGCTGAGCTCATTTCATTTTGCTGGGATATGCATAGAGATATTGAATTTTGTGGCTAAATAGTTCACTGCTTCCAACTATGGTTTTGTGGTAGTAGAGAATAGAACATACTAAGCAGGTTGGAAACAGATAAAACTAATTAAGTGTACCCATTGTTCCTTTGTATTTACTCATTAAAAATAAAGTTATAGCTCCACGTTTCAAATTAACAACAGAATCCAACTCTCCGAATACATTTATAAACAAACAATTATTAGGAAATTTCTTTGACAAAAGTAAAGCAAAATATTTGTTCAATGCTGAGCTCATTTCATTTTGCTGGGATATGCATAAAGATATTGAATTTTGTGGCTAAATAGTTCACTACTTCCAACTATGGTTTTGTGGTAGTAGAGAATAGAACATACTAAGCAGTTTGGAAACAGATAAAACTAATTAAGTGTACCCATTGTTCCTTTGTATTTACTCATTAAAAATAAAGTTATAGCTCCACGTTTCAAATTAACAACAGAATCCAACTCTCCGAATACATTTATAAACAAACAATTATTAGGAAATTTCTTTGGCAAAAGTAAAGCAAAATATTTGTTCAATGCTGAGCTCATTTAATTTTTCTGGGATATGCATAAAGATATTGAATTTTGTGGCTAAATGGTTCACTGCTTCCAACAATGGTTTTGTGGTTGTAGAGAATAGAACATACTAAGCAGGTTGGAAACAGATACAACTAATTAAGTGTGCCCATTGTTTCTTGGTATTTACTCATTATAAATAAAGTTGTAGCTCCACGTTTCAAACTAACAACAGAATTCAACTCTCCGAATACATTTATAAACAAACAATTATTAGGAAATTTCTTTGACAAAAGTAAAGCAAAATATTTGTTCAATGCTGGGCTCATTTCATTTTGCTGGGATATGCATAAAGATATTGAATTTTGTGGATAAATAGTTCACTGCTTCCAACTGTGGTTTTGTGGTAGTAGAGAATAGAACATACTAAGCAGGTTGGAAACAGATAAAACTAATTAAGTGTGCCCATTGTTTCTTGGTATTTACTCATTAAAAATAAAGTTGTAGGTACACGTTTCAAATTAATATCACAATTCAACTCTGCGAATACATTTATAAACAAACAATTATTAGGAAATTTCCTTTGAAAAAAGTAAAGCAAAATATTTGTTCAATGCTGAGCTCATTTCATTTTGCTGGGATATGCATAAAGATATTGAATTTTGTGGCTAAATGGTTCACTGCTTCCAACAATGGTTTTGTGGTAGTAGAGAATAGAACATACTAAGCAGGTTGGAAACAGATAAAACTAATTAAGTGTGCCCATTGTTTCTTGGTATTTACTCATTATAAATAAAGTTGTAGGTACACGTTTCAAATTAATATCACAATTCAACTCTGCGAATACATTTATAAACAAACAATTATTAGGAAATTTCCTTTGAAAAGAGTAAAGCAAAATATTTGTTCAATGCTGAGCTCATTTCATTTTGCTGGGATATGCATAAAGTTATTGAATTTTGTGGCTAAATAGTTCACTGCTTCCAACTATGGTTTTGTGGTAGTAGAGAATAGAACATACTAAGCAGGTTGGAGACAGATAAAACTAATTAAGTGTATCCATTGTTTCTTTGTATTTACTCATTATAAATAAAGTTGTAGCTCCACGTTTCAAACTAACAACAGAATTCAACTCTCCGAATACATTTATAAACAAACAATTATTGGGAAATTTCCTTTGAAAAAAGTAAAGCAAAATATTTGTTCAATGCTGGGCTCATTTCATTTTGCTGGGATATGCATAAAGATATTGAATTTTGTGGCTAAATAGTTCACTGCTTCCAACTATGGTTTTGTGGTAGTAGAGAATAGAACATACTAAGCAGGTTGGAAACAGATAAAACTAATTAAGTGTGCCCATTGTTTCTTGGTATTTACTCATTAAAAATAAAGTTGTAGGTACACGTTTCAAATTAATATCACAATTCAACTCTGCGAATACATTTATAAACAAACAATTATTAGGAAATTTCCTTTGAAAAGAGTAAAGCAAAATATTTGTTCAATGCTGAGCTCATTTCATTTTGCTGGGATATGCATAAAGTTATTGAATTTTGTGGCTAAATAGTTCACTGCTTCCAACTATGGTTTTGTGGTAGTAGAGAATAGAACATACTAAGCAGGTTGGAGACAGATAAAACTAATTAAGTGTATCCATTGTTTCTTTGTATTTACTCATTATAAATAAAGTTGTAGCTCCACGTTTCAAACTAACAACAGAATTCAACTCTCCGAATACATTTATAAACAAACAATTATTGGGAAATTTCCTTTGAAAAAAGTAAAGCAAAATATTTGTTCAATGCTGGGCTCATTTCATTTTGCTGGGATATGCATAAAGATATTGAATTTTGTGGCTAAATAGTTCACTGCTTCCAACTGTGGTTTTGTGGTAGTAGAGAATAGAACATACTAAGCAGGTTGGAAACAGATAAAACTAATTAAGTGTATCCATTGTTTCTTTGTATTTACTCATTAAAAATAAAGTTGTAGCTCCACGTTTCAAACTAACAACAGAATTCAACTATCCGAATACATTTATAAACAAACAATTATTAGGAAATTTCTTTGACAAAAGTAAAGCAAAATATTTGTTCAATGCTGGGCTCATTTCATTTTGCTGGGATATGCATAAAGATATTGAATTTTGTGGCTAAATAGTTCACTGTTTCCAACTATGGTTTTGTGGTAGTAGAGAATAGAACATACTAAGCAGGTTGGAAACAGATAAAACTAATTAAGTGTACCCTTGTTTCTTGGTATTTACTCATTAAAAATAAAGTTGTAGGTACAGGTTTCAAATTAATATCACAATTCAACTCTGCGAATACATTTATAAACAAACAATTATTAGGAAATTTCCTTTGAAAAAAGTAAAGCAAAATATTTGTTCAATGCTGAGCTCATTTCATTTTGCTGGGATATGCATAAAGTTATTGAATTTTGTGGCTAAATAGTTCACTGCTTCCAACTATGGTTTTGTGGTAGTAGAGAATAGAACATACTAAGCAGGTTGGAAACAGATAAAACTAATTAAGTGTATCCATTGTTTCTTTGTATTTACTCATTAAAAATAAAGTTGTAGCTCCACATTTCAAACTAACAGCAGAATTCAACTCTCCGAATACATTTATAAACAAACAATTATTAGGAAATTTCTTTGACAAAAGTAAAGCAAAATATTTGTTCAATGCTGAGCTCATTTCATTTTTCTAGGATATGCATAAAGTTATTGAAATTTGTGGTTAAATAGTTCACTGCTTCCAACTATGGTTTTGTGGTAGTAGAGAATAGAACATACTAAGCAGGTTGGAAACAGATAAAACTAATTAAGTGTACCCATTGTTCCTTTGTATTTACTCATTAAAAATAAAGTTATAGCTCCACGTTTCAAACTAACAACAGAATTCAACTCTCCGAATACATTTATAAACAAACAATTATTAGGAAATTTCTTCGACAAAAATAAAGCAAAATATTTGTTCAATGCTGAGCTCATTTCATTTTTCTGGGATATACATAAAGTTATTGAATTTTGTGGCTAAATAGTTCACTGCTTCCAACTATGGTTTTGTGGTAGTAGAGAATAGAACATACTAAGCAGGTTGGAAACAGATAAAACTAATTAAGTGTGCCCATTGTTTCTTGGTATTTACTCATTAAAAATAAAGTTGTAGGTACACGTTTCAAATTAATATCACAATTCAACTCTGCGAATACATTTATAAACAAACAATTATTAGGAAATTTCTTTGACAAAAGTAAAGCAAAATATTTGTTCAATGCTGAACTCATTTCATTTTTCTGGGATATGCATAAAGTTATTGAATTTTGTGGCTAAATAGTTCACTGCTTCCAACTATGGTTTTGTGGTAGTAGAGAATAGAACATACTAAGCAGGTTGGAAACAGATAAAACTAATTAAGTGTACCCTTGTTTCTTGGTATTTACTCATTAAAAATAAAGTTGTAGGTACACGTTTCAAATTAATATCACAATTCAACTCTGCGAATACATTTATAAACAAACAATTATTAGGAAATTTCCTTTGAAAAAAGTAAAGCAAAATATTTGTTCAATGCTGAGCTCATTTCATTTTGCTGGGATATGCATAAAGTTATTGAATTTTGTGGCTAAATAGTTCACTGCTTCCAACTATGGTTTTGTGGTAGTAGAGAATAGAACATACTAAGCAGGTTGGAAACAGATAAAACTAATTAAGTGTACCCTTGCTTCTTGGTATTTACTCATTAAAAATAAAGTTATAGGTACAGGTTTCAAATTAATATCACAATTCAACTCTGCGAATACATTTATAAACAAACAATTATTAGGAAATTTCCTTTGAAAAAAGTAAAGCAAAATATTTGTTCAATGCTGAGCTCATTTCATTTTGCTGGGATATGCATAAAGTTATTGAATTTTGTGGCTAAATAGTTCACTGTTTCCAACTATGGTTTTGTGGTAGTAGAGAATAGAACATACTAAGCAGGTTGGAAACAGATAAAACTAATTAAGTGTACCCTTGTTTCTTGGTATTTACTCATTAAAAATAAAGTTGTAGGTACACGTTTCAAATTAATATCACAATTCAACTCTGGAATACATTTATAAACAAACAATTATTAGGAAATTTCCTTTGAAAAAAGTAAAGCAAAATATTTGTTCAATGCTGAGCTCATTTCATTTTGCTGGGATATGCATAAAGTTATTGAATTTTGTGGCTAAATAGTTCACTGCTTCCAACTATGGTTTTGTGGTAGTAGAGAATAGAACATACTAAGCAGGTTGGAAACAGATAAAACTAATTAAGTGTATCCATTGTTTCTTTGTATTTACTCATTAAAAATAAAGTTGTAGCTCCACGTTTCAAACTAACAGCAGAATTCAACTTTCCGAATACATTTATAAACAAACAATTATTAGGAAATTTCTTAGACAAAAGTAAAGCAAAATATTTGTTCAATGCTGAGCTCATTTCATTTTTCTGGGATATGCATAAAGTTATTGAATTTTGTGGTTAAATAGTTCACTACTTCCAACTATGGTTTTGTGGTAGTAGAGAATAGAACATACTAAGCAGGTTGGAAACAGATAAAACTAATTAAGTGTATCCATTGTTTCTTTGTATTTACTCATTAAAAATAAAGTTGTAGCTCCACGTTTCAAACTAACAACAGAATTCAACTCTGCGAATACATTTATAAACAAACAATTATTAGGAAATTTCTTTGACAAAAGTAAAGCAAAATATTTGTTCAATGCTGAGCTCATTTCATTTTTCTGGGATATGCATAAAGTTATTGAATTTTGTGGCTAAATAGTTCACTGCTTCCAACTATGGTTTTGTGGTAGTAGAGAATAGAACATACTAAGCAGGTTGGAAACAGATAAACCTAATTAAGTGTATCCATTGTTTCTTTGTATTTACTCATTAAAAATAAAGTTGTAGCTCCACGTTTCAAACTAACAACAGAATTCAACTCTCCGAATACATTTATAAACAAACAATTATTAGGAAATTTCTTTGACAAAAGTAAAGCAAAATATTTGTTCAATGCTGGGTTCATTTCATTTTGCTGGGATATGCATAAAGATATTGAATTTTGTGGCTAAATAGTTCACTGTTTCCAACTATGGTTTTGTGGTAGTAGAGAATAGAACATACTAAGCAGGTTGGAAACAGATAAAACTAATTAAGTGTACTCATTGTTTCTTGGTATTTACTCATTAAAAATAAAGTTGTGGGTACACGTTTCAAATTAATATCACAATTCAACTCTGCGAATACATTTATAAACAAACAATTATTAGGAAATTTCCTTTGAAAAAAATTAAAGCAAAATATTTGTTCAATGCTTAGCTCATTTCATTTTGCTGGGATATGCATAAAGTTATTGAATTTTGTTTCTAAATAGTTCACTGCTTCCAAATATGGTTTTGTGGTAGTAGAGAATAGAACATACTAAGCAGGTTGGAAACAGATAAAACTAATTAAGTGTGCCCATTGTTTCTTGGTATTTACTCATTAAAAATAAAGTTGTAGGTACACGTTTCAAATTAATATCACAATTCAACTCTGCGAATACATTTATAAACAAACAATTATTAGAAAATTTCTTTGACAAAAGTAAAGCAAAATATTTGTTCAATGCTGAACTCATTTCATTTTTCTGGGATATGCATAAAGTTATTGAATTTTGTGGCTAAATAGTTCACTGCTTCCAACTATGGTTTTGTGGTAGTAGAGAATAGAACATACTAAGCAGGGTGGAAACAGATAAAACTAATTAAGTGTATCCATTGTTTCTTTGTATTTACTCATTAAAAATAAAGTTGTAGCTCCACGTTTCAAACTAACAACAGAATTCTACTCTCCGAATGCATTTATAAACAAACAATTATTAGGAAATTTCTTTGACAAAAGTAAAGCAAAATATTTGTTCAATGCTGAGCTCATTTCATTTTTCTGGGATATGCATAAAGTTATTGAATTTTGTGGCTAAATAGTTCACTGCTTCCAACTATGGTTTTGTGGTAGTAGAGAATAGAACATACTAAGCAGGTTGGAAACAGATAAAACTAATTAAGTGTGCCCATTGTTTCTTGGTATTTACTCATTAAAAATAAAGTTGTAGGTACACGTTTCAAATTAATATCACAATTCAACTCTGCGAATACATTTATAAACAAACAATTATTAGGAAATTTCCTTTGAAAAAAGTAAAGCAAAATATTTGTTCAATGCTTAGCTCATTTCATTTTGCTGGGATATGCATAAAGTTATTGAATTTTGTGGCTAAATAGTTCCCTGCTTCCAACTATGGTTTTGTGGTAGTAGAGAATAGAACATACTAAGCAGGTTGGAAACAGATAAAACTAATTAAGTGTACCCTTGTTTCTTGGTATTTACTCATTAAAAATAAAGTTGTAGGTACACGTTTCAAATTAATATCACAATTCAACTCTGCGAATACATTTATAAACAAACAATTATAAGGAAATTTCCTTTGAAAAGAGTAAAGCAAAATATTTGTTCAATGCTGAGCTCATTTCATTTTGCTGGGATATGCATAAAGTTATTGAATTTTGTGGCTAAATAGTTCACTGTTTCCAACTATGGTTTTGTGGTAGTAGAGAATAGAACATACTAAGCAGGTTGGAAACAGATAAAACTAATTAAGTGTACCCTTGTTTCTTTGTATTTACTCATTAAAAATAAAGTTGTAGCTCCACGTTTCAATCTAACAGCAGAATTCAACTCTCCGAATACATTTATAAACAAACAATTATTAGGAAATTTCTTTGACAAAAGTAAAGCAAAATATTTGTTCAATGCTGAGCTCATTTCATTTTTCTGGGATATGCATAAAGTTATTGAATTTTGTGGTTAAATAGTTCACTGCTTCCAACTATGGTTTTGTGGTAGTAGAGAATAGAACATACTAAGCAGGTTGGAAACAGATAAAACTAATTAAGTGTACCCATTGTTTCTTTGTATTTACTCATTAAAAATAAAGTTGTAGCTCCAGGTTTCAAACTAACAACAGAAATCAACTCTCCGAATACATTTATAAACAAACAATTATTAGGAAATTTCTTTGACAAAAGTAAAGCAAAATATTTGTTCAATGCTGAGCTCATTTCATTTTGCTGGGATATGCATAAAGTTATTGAATTTTGTGGCTAAATAGTTCACTGCTTCCAACTATGGTTTTGTGGTAGTAGAGAATAGAACATACTAAGCAGGTTGGAAACAGATAAAACTAATTAAGTGTGCCCATTGTTTCTTGGTATTTACTCATTAAATATAAAGTTGTAGGTACACGTTTCAAATTAATATCACAATTCAACTCTGCGAATACATTTATAAACAAACAATTATTAGGAAATTTCCTTTGAAAAAAGTAAAGCAAAATATTTGTTCAATGCTTAGCTCATTTCATTTTGCTGGGATATGCATAAAGTTATTGAATTTTGTGGCTAAATAGTTCACTGCTTCCAACTATGGTTTTGTGGTAGTAGAGAATAGAACATACTAAGCAGGTTGGAAACAGATAAAACTAATTAAGTGTACCCTTGTTTCTTGGTATTTACTCATTAAAAATAAAGTTGTAGGTACACGTTTCAAATTAATATCACAATTCAACTCTGCGAATACATTTATAAACAAACAATTATTAGGAAATTTCCTTTGAAAAGAGTAAAGCAAAATATTTGTTCAATGCTGAGCTCATTTCATTTTGCTGGGATATGCATAAAGTTATTGAATTTTGTGGCTAAATAGTTCACTGCTTCCAACTATGGTTTTGTGGTAGTAGAGAATAGAACATACTAAGCAGGTTGGAAACAGATAAAACTAATTAAGTGTACCCTTGTTTCTTGGTATTTACTCATTAAAAATAAAGTTGTAGGTACACGTTTCAAATTAATATCACAATTCAACTCTGCGAATACATTTATAAACAAACAATTATTAGGAAATTTCCTTTGAAAAAAGTAAAGCAAAATATTTGTTCAATGCTGAGCTCATTTCATTTTGCTGGGATATGCATAAAGTTATTGAATTTTGTGGCTAAATAGTTCACTGCTTCCAACTATGGTTTTGTGGTAGTAGAGAATAGAACATACTAAGCAGGTTGGAAACAGATAAAACTAATTAAGTGTACAATTGTTTCTTGGTATTTACTCATTAAAAATAAAGTTGTAGGTACATGTTTCAAATTAATATCACAATTCAACTCTGCGAATACATTTATAAACAAACAATTATTAGGAAATTTCCTTTGAAAAAAGTAAAGCAAAATATTTGTTCAATGCTGAGCTCATTTCATTTTGCTGGGATATGCATAAAGTTATTGAATTTTGTGGCTAAATAGTTCACTGCTTCCAACTATGGTTTTGTGGTAGTAGAGAATAGAACATACTAAGCAGGTTGGAAACAGATAAAACTAATTAAGTGTACCCTTGTTTCTTGGTATTTACTCATTAAAAATAAAGTTGTGGGTACACGTTTCAAATTAATATCACAATTCAACTCTGCGAATACATTTATAAACAAACAATTATTAGGAAATTTCCTTTGAAAAAAAGTAAAGCAAAATATTTGTTCAATGCTTAGCTCATTTCATTTTGCTGGGATATGCATAAAGTTATTGAATTTTGTTTCTAAATAGTTCACTGCTTCCAAATATGGTTTTGTGGTAGTAGAGAATAGAACATACTAAGCAGGTTGGAAACAGATAAAACTAATTAAGTGTGCCCATTGTTTTTTGTTATTTACTCATTAAAAATAAAGTTGTAGGTACACGTTTCAAATTAATATCACAATTCAACTCTGCGAATACATTTATAAACAAACAATTATTAGAAAATTTCTTTGACAAAAGTAAAGCAAAATATTTGTTCAATGCTGAACTCATTTCATTTTTCTGGGATATGCATAAAGTTATTGAATTTTGTGGCTAAATAGTTCACTGCTTCCAACTATGGTTTTGTGGTAGTAGAGAATAGAACATACTAAGCAGGGTGGAAACAGATAAAACTAATTAAGTGTATCCATTGTTTCTTTGTATTTACTCATTAAAAATAAAGTTGTAGCTCCACGTTTCAAACTAACAACAGAATTCTACTCTCCGAATGCATTTATAAACAAACAATTATTAGGAAATTTCTTTGACAAAAGTAAAGCAAAATATTTGTTCAATGCTGGGCTCATTTCATTTTTCTGGGATATGCATAAAGTTATTGAATTTTGTGGCTAAATAGTTCACTGCTTCCAACTATGGTTTTGTGGTAGTAGAGAATAGAACATACTAAGCAGGTTGGAAACAGATAAAACTAATTAAGTGTGCCCATTGTTTCTTGGTATTTACTCATTAAAAATAAAGTTGTAGGTACACGTTTCAAATTAATATCACAATTCAACTCTGCGAATACATTTATAAACAAACAATTATTAGGAAATGGCCTTTGAAAAAAGTAAAGCAAAATATTTGTTCAATGCTTAGCTCATTTCATTTTGCTGGGATATGCATAAAGTTATTGAATTTTGCGGCTAAATAGTTCACTGCTTCCAACTATGGTTTTGTGGTAGTAGAGAATAGAACATACTAAGCAGGTTGGAAACAGATAAAACTAATTAAGTGTACCTTTGTTTCTTGGTATTTACTCATTAAAAATAAAGTTGTAGGTACACGTTTCAAATTAATATCACAATTCAACTCTGCGAATACATTTATAAACAAACAATTATTAGGAAATTTCCTTTGAAAAGAGTAAAGCAAAATATTTGTTCAATGCTGAGCTCATTTCATTTTGCTGGGATATGCATAAAGTTATTGAATTTTGTGGCTAAATAGTTCACTGTTTCCAACTATGGTTTTGTGGTAGTAGAGAATAGAACATACTAAGCAGGTTGGAAACAGATAAAACTAATTAAGTGTACCCTTGTTTCTTTGTATTTACTCATTAAAAATAAAGTTGTAGCTCCACGTTTCAATCTAACAGCAGAATTCAACTCTCCGAATACATTTATAAACAAACAATTATTAGGAAATTTCTTTGACAAAAGTAAAGCAAAATATTTGTTCAATGCTGAGCTCATTTCATTTTTCTGGGATATGCATAAAGTTATTGAATTTTGTGGTTAAATAGTTCACTGCTTCCAACTATGGTTTTGTGGTAGTAGAGAATAGAACATACTAAGCAGGTTGGAAACAGATAAAACTAATTAAGTGTACCCATTGTTTCTTTGTATTTACTCATTAAAAATAAAGTTGTAGCTCCAGGTTTCAAACTAACAACAGAAATCAACTCTCCGAATACATTTATAAACAAACAATTATTAGGAAATTTCTTTGACAAAAGTAAAGCAAAATATTTGTTCAATGCTGAGCTCATTTCATTTTGCTGGGATATGCATAAAGTTATTGAATTTTGTGGCTAAATAGTTCACTGCTTCCAACTATGGTTTTGTGGTAGTAGAGAATAGAACATACTAAGCAGGTTGGAAACAGATAAAACTAATTAAGTGTGCCCATTGTTTCTTGGTATTTACTCATTAAAAATAAAGTTGTAGGTACACGTTTCAAATTAATATCACAATTCAACTCTGCGAATACATTTATAAACAAACAATTATTAGGAAATTTCCTTTGAAAAAAGTAAAGCAAAATATTTGTTCAATGCTTAGCTCATTTCATTTTGCTGGGATATGCATAAAGTTATTGAATTTTGTGGCTAAATAGTTCACTGCTTCCAACTATGGTTTTGTGGTAGTAGAGAATAGAACATACTAAGCAGGTTGGAAACAGATAAAACTAATTAAGTGTACCCTTATTTCTTGGTATTTACTCATTAAAAATAAAGTTGTAGGTACACGTTTCAAATTAATATCACAATTCAACTCTGCGAATACATTTATAAACAAACAATTATTAAGAAATTTCCTTTGAAAAGAGTAAAGCAAAATATTTGTTCAATGCTGAGCTCATTTCATTTTGCTGGGATATGCATAAAGTTATTGAATTTTGTGGCTAAATAGTTCACTGCTTCCAACTATGGTTTTGTGGTAGTAGAGAATAGAACATACTAAGCAGGTTGGAAACAGATAAAACTAATTAAGTGTACCCTTGTTGCTTGGTATTTACTCATTAAAAATAAAGTTGTAGGTACACGTTTCAAATTAATATCACAATTCAACTCTGCGAATACATTTATAAACAAACAATTATTAGGAAATTTCCTTTGAAAAAAGTAAAGCAAAATATTTGTTCAATGCTGAGCTCATTTCATTTTGCTGGGATATGCATAAAGTTATTGAATTTTGTGGCTAAATAGTTCACTGCTTCCAACTATGGTTTTGTGGTAGTAGAGAATAGAACATACTAAGCAGGTTGGAAACAGATAAAACTAATTAAGTGTATCCATTGTTTCTTTGTATTTACTCATTAAAAATAAAGTTGTAGCTCCACGTTTCAATCTAACAGCAGAATTCAACTCTCCGAATACATTTATAAACAAACAATTATTAAGAAATTTCTTTGACAAAAGTAAAGCAAAATATTTGTTCAATGCTGAGCTCATTTCATTTTTCTGGGATATGCATAAAGTTATTGAATTTTGTGGTTAAATAGTTCACTGCTTCCAACTATGGTTTTGTGGTAGTAGAGAATAGAACATACTAAGCAGGTTGGAAACAGATAAAACTAATTAAGTGTACCCATTGTTTCTTTGTATTTACTCATTAAAAATAAAGTTGTAGCTCCAGGTTTCAAACTAACAACAGAAATCAACTCTCCGAATACATTTATAAACAAACAATTATTAGGAAATTTCTTTGACAAAAGTAAAGCAAAATATTTGTTCAATGCTGAGCTCATTTCATTTTGCTGGGATATGCATAAAGTTATTGAATTTTGTGGCTAAATAGTTCACTGCTTCCAACTATGGTTTTGTGGTAGTAGAGAATAGAACATACTAAGCAGGTTGGAAACAGATAAAACTAATTAAGTGTGCCCATTGTTTCTTGGTATTTACTCATTAAAAATAAAGTTGTAGGTACACGTTTCAAATTAATATCACAATTCAATTCTGCGAATACATTTATAAACAAACAATTATTAGGAACTTTCTTTGACAAAAGTAAAGCAAAATATTTGTTCAATGCTGAGCTCATTTCATTTTTCTGGGATATGCATAAAGTTATTGAATTTTGTGGCTAAATAGTTCACTGCTGCCAACTATGGTTTTGTGGTAGTAGAGAATAGAACATACTAAGCAGGTTGGAAACAGATAAAACTAATTAAGTGTGCCCATTGTTTCTTGGTATTTACTCATTAAAAATAAAGTTGTAGGTACACGTTTCAAATTAATATCACAATTCAACTCTGCGAATACATTTATAAACAAACAATTATTAGGAAATGTCCTTTGAAAAAAGTAAAGCAAAATATTTGTTCAATGCTTAGCTCATTTCATTTTGCTGGGATATGCATAAAGTTATTGAATTTTGCGGCTAAATAGTTCACTGCTTCCAACTATGGTTTTGTGGTAGTAGAGAATAGAACATACTAAGCAGGTTGGAAACAGATAAAACTAATTAAGTGTACCTTTGTTTCTTGGTATTTACTCATTAAAAATAAAGTTGTAGGTACACGTTTCAAATTAATATCACAATTCAACTCTGCGAATACATTTATAAACAAACAATTATTAGGAAATTTCCTTTGAAAAGAGTAAAGCAAAATATTTGTTCAATGCTGAGCTCATTTCATTTTGCTGGGATATGCATAAAGTTATTGAATTTTGTGGCTAAATAGTTCACTGTTTCCAACTATGGTTTTGTGGTAGTAGAGAATAGAACATACTAAGCAGGTTGGAAACAGATAAAACTAATTAAGTGTACCCTTGTTTCTTTGTATTTACTCATTAAAAATAAAGTTGTAGCTCCACGTTTCAATCTAACAGCAGAATTCAACTCTCCGAATACATTTATAAACAAACAATTATTAGGAAATTTCTTTGACAAAAGTAAAGCAAAATATTTGTTCAATGCTGAGCTCATTTCATTTTTCTGGGATATGCATAAAGTTATTGAATTTTGTGGTTAAATAGTTCACTGCTTCCAACTATGGTTTTGTGGTAGTAGAGAATAGAACATACTAAGCAGGTTGGAAACAGATAAAACTAATTAAGTGTACCCATTGTTTCTTTGTATTTACTCATTAAAAATAAAGTTGTAGCTCCAGGTTTCAAACTAACAACAGAAATCAACTCTCCGAATACATTTATAAACAAACAATTATTAGGAAATTTCTTTGACAAAAGTAAAGCAAAATATTTGTTCAATGCTGAGCTCATTTCATTTTGCTGGGATATGCATAAAGTTATTGAATTTTGTGGCTAAATAGTTCACTGCTTCCAACTATGGTTTTGTGGTAGTAGAGAATAGAACATACTAAGCAGGTTGGAAACAGATAAAACTAATTAAGTGTGCCCATTGTTTCTTGGTATTTACTCATTAAAAATAAAGTTGTAGGTACACGTTTCAAATTAATATCACAATTCAACTCTGCGAATACATTTATAAACAAACAATTATTAGGAAATTTCCTTTGAAAAAAGTAAAGCAAAATATTTGTTCAATGCTTAGCTCATTTCATTTTGCTGGGATATGCATAAAGTTATTGAATTTTGTGGCTAAATAGTTCACTGCTTCCAACTATGGTTTTGTGGTAGTAGAGAATAGAACATACTAAGCAGGTTGGAAACAGATAAAACTAATTAAGTGTACCCTTATTTCTTGGTATTTACTCATTAAAAATAAAGTTGTAGGTACACGTTTCAAATTAATATCACAATTCAACTCTGCGAATACATTTATAAACAAACAATTATTAAGAAATTTCCTTTGAAAAGAGTAAAGCAAAATATTTGTTCAATGCTGAGCTCATTTCATTTTGCTGGGATATGCATAAAGTTATTGAATTTTGTGGCTAAATAGTTCACTGCTTCCAACTATGGTTTTGTGGTAGTAGAGAATAGAACATACTAAGCAGGTTGGAAACAGATAAAACTAATTAAGTGTACCCTTGTTGCTTGGTATTTACTCATTAAAAATAAAGTTGTAGGTACACGTTTCAAATTAATATCACAATTCAACTCTGCGAATACATTTATAAACAAACAATTATTAGGAAATTTCCTTTGAAAAAAGTAAAGCAAAATATTTGTTCAATGCTGAGCTCATTTCATTTTGCTGGGATATGCATAAAGTTATTGAATTTTGTGGCTAAATAGTTCACTGCTTCCAACTATGGTTTTGTGGTAGTAGAGAATAGAACATACTAAGCAGGTTGGAAACAGATAAAACTAATTAAGTGTATCCATTGTTTCTTTGTATTTACTCATTAAAAATAAAGTTGTAGCTCCACGTTTCAATCTAACAGCAGAATTCAACTCTCCGAATACATTTATAAACAAACAATTATTAAGAAATTTCTTTGACAAAAGTAAAGCAAAATATTTGTTCAATGCTGAGCTCATTTCATTTTTCTGGGATATGCATAAAGTTATTGAATTTTGTGGTTAAATAGTTCACTGCTTCCAACTATGGTTTTGTGGTAGTAGAGAATAGAACATACTAAGCAGGTTGGAAACAGATAAAACTAATTAAGTGTACCCATTGTTTCTTTGTATTTACTCATTAAAAATAAAGTTGTAGCTCCAGGTTTCAAACTAACAACAGAAATCAACTCTCCGAATACATTTATAAACAAACAATTATTAGGAAATTTCTTTGACAAAAGTAAAGCAAAATATTTGTTCAATGCTGAGCTCATTTCATTTTGCTGGGATATGCATAAAGTTATTGAATTTTGTGGCTAAATAGTTCACTGCTTCCAACTATGGTTTTGTGGTAGTAGAGAATAGAACATACTAAGCAGGTTGGAAACAGATAAAACTAATTAAGTGTGCCCATTGTTTCTTGGTATTTACTCATTAAAAATAAAGTTGTAGGTACACGTTTCAAATTAATATCACAATTCAATTCTGCCAATACATTTATAAACAAACAATTATTAGGAACTTTCTTTGACAAAAGTAAAGCAAAATATTTGTTCAATGCTGAGCTCATTTCATTTTTCTGGGATATGCATAAAGTTATTGAATTTTGTGGCTAAATAGTTCACTGCTGCCAACTATGGTTTTGTGGTAGTAGAGAATAGAACATACTAAGCAGGTTGGAAACAGATAAAACTAATTAAGTGTACCAATTGTTTCTTGGTATTTACTCATTAAAAATAAAGTTGTAGCTCCACGTTTAAAATTAACAACAGAATTAAACTCTCCGAATTCATTTATAAACAAACAATTATTAGGAAATTTCTTTGACAAAAGTAAAGCAAAATATTTGTTCAATGCTGAGCTCATTTCATTTTGCTGGGATATGCATAAAGTTATTGAATTTTGTGGCTAAATAGTTCACTGCTTCCAACTATGGTTTTGTGGTAGTAGAGAATAGAACATAATAAGCAGGTTGGAAACAGATAAAACTAATTAAGTGTACCAATTGTTTCTTGGTATTTACTCATTAAAAATAAAGTTGTTGCTCCATGTTTAAAATTAACAACAGAATTAAACTCTCCGAATTCATTTATAAACAAACAATTATTAGGAAATTTCTTTGACAAAAGTAAAGCAAAATATTTGTTCAATGCTGAGCTCATTTCATTTTGCTGGGATATGCATAAAGTTATTGAATTTTGTGGCTAAATAGTTCACTGCTTCCAAATATGGTTTTGTGGTAGTACAGAATAGAACATACTAAGCAGGTTGGAAACAGATAAAACTAATTAAGTGTGCCCATTGTTTCTTGGTATTTACTCATTAAAAATAAAGTTGTAGGTACACGTTTCAAATTAATATCACAATTCAACTCTGCGAATACATTTATAAACAAACAATTATTAGGAAATTTCTTTGACAAAAGTAAAGCAAAATATTTGTTCAATGCTGAACTCATTTCATTTTTCTGGGATATGCATAAAGTTATTGAATTTTGTTTCTAAATAGTTCACTGCTTCCAAATATGGTTTTGTGGTAGTACAGAATAGAACATACTAAGCAGGTTGGAAACAGATAAAACTAATTAAGTGTGCCCATTGTTTCTTGGTATTTACTCATTAAAAATAAAGTTGTAGGTACACGTTTCAAATTAATATCACAATTCAACTCTGCGAATACATTTATAAACAAACAATTATTAGGAAATTTCTTTGACAAAAGTAAAGCAAAATATTTGTTCAATGCTGAACTCATTTCATTTTTCTGGGATATGCATAAAGTTATTGAATTTTGTTTCTAAATAGTTCACTGCTTCCAAATATGGTTTTGTGGTAGTACAGAATAGAACATACTAAGCAGGTTGGAAACAGATAAAACTAATTAAGTGTACTCATTGTTTCTTGGTATTTACTCATTAAAAATAAAGTTGTGGGTACACGTTTCAAATTAATATCACAATTCAACTCTGTGAATACATTTATAAACAAACAATTATTAGGAAATTTCCTTTGAAAAAAAGTAAAGCAAAATATTTGTTCAATGCTTAGCTCATTTCATTTTGCTGGGATATGCATAAAGTTATTGAATTTTGTTTCTAAATAGTTCACTGCTTCCAAATATGGTTTTGTGGTAGTACAGAATAGAACATACTAAGCAGGTTGGAAACAGATAAAACTAATTAAGTGTGCCCATTGTTTCTTGGTATTTACTCATTAAAAATAAAGTTGTAGGTACACGTTTCAAATTAATATCACAATTCAACTCTGCGAATACATTTATAAACAAAAAATTATTAGGAAATTTCTTTGACAAAAGTAAAGCAAAATATTTGTTCAATGCTGAACTCATTTCATTTTTCTGGGATATGCATAAAGTTATTGAATTTTGTGGCTAAATAGTTCACTGCTTCCAACTATGGTTTTGTGGTAGTAGAGAATAGAACATACTAAGCAGGGTGGAAACAGATAAAACTAATTAAGTGTATCCATTGTTTCTTTGTATTTACTCATTAAAAATAAAGTTGTAGCTCCACGTTTCAAACTAACAACAGAATTCTACTCTCCGAATACATTCATAAACAAACAATTATTAGGAAATTTCTTTGACAAAAGTAAAGCAAAATATTTGTTCAATGCTGAGCTCATTTCATTTTTCTGGGATATGCATAAAGTTATTGAATTTTGTGGCTAAATAGTTCACTGCTTCCAACTATGGTTTTGTGGTAGTAGAGAATAGAACATACTAAGCAGGTTGGAAACAGATAAAACTAATTAAGTGTGCCCATTGTTTCTTGGTATTTACTCATTAAAAATAAAGTTGTAGGTACACGTTTCAAATTAATATCACAATTCAACTCTGCGAACACATTTATAAACAAACAATTATTAGGAAATTTCCTTTGAAAAAAGTAAAGCAAAATATTTGTTCAATGCTTAGCTCTTTTTATTTTGCTGGGATATGCATAAAGTTATTGAATTTTGTTTCTAAATAATTCACTGCTTCCAACTATGGTTTTGTGGTAGTAGAGAATAGAACATACTAAGCATGTTGGAAACAGATAAAACTAATTAAGTGTACTCATTGTTTCTTGGTATTTACTCATTAAAAATAAAGTTGTGGGTACACGTTTCAAATTAATATCACAATTCAACTCTGCGAATACATTTATAAACAAACAATTATTAGGAAATTTCCTTAGAAAAAAGTAAAGCAAAATATTTGTTCAATGCTTAGCTCATTTCATTTTGCTGGGATATGCATAAAGTTATTGAATTTTGTTTCTAAATAGTTCACTGCTTCCAACTATGATTTTGTGGTAGTAGAGAATAGAACATACTAAGCAGGGTGGAAACAGATAACACTAATTAAGTGTATACATTGTTTCTTTGTATTTACTCATTAAAAATAAAGTTGTAGGTACACGTTTCAAATTAATATCACAATTCAACTCTGCGAATACATTTATAAACAAACAATTATTAGGAAATTTCTTTGACAAAAGTAAAGCAAAATATTTGTTCAATGCTGAACTCATTTCATTTTTCTGGGATATGCATAAAGATATTGAATTTTGTGGCTAAATAGTTCACTGCTTCCAACTATGGTTTAGTGGTAGTAGAGAATAGAACATACTAAGCAGGTTGGAAACAGAAAAAACTAATTAAGTGTATCCATTGTTTCTTTGTATTTACTCATTATAAATAAAGTTGTAGCTCCACGTTTCAAACTAACAACAGAATTCAACTCTCCGAATACATTTATAAACAAACAATTATTACGAAATTTCTTTGACAAAAGTAAAGCAAAATATTTGTTCAATGCTGAGCTCATTTCATTTTTCTGGGATATGCATAAAGTTATTGAATTTTGTGGCTAAATAGTTCACTGCTTCCAACTATGGTTTTGCGGTAGTAGAGAATAGAACATACTAAGCAGGTTGGAAACAGATAAAACTAGTTAAGTGTATCCATTGTTTCTTTGTATTTACTCATTATAAATAAAGTTGTAGCTCCACGTTTCAAACTAACAACAGAATTCAACTCTCCGAATACATTTATAAACAAACAATTATTAGGAAATTTCTTTGACAAAAGTAAAGCAAAATATTTGTTCAATGCTGAGCTCATTTCATTTTTCTGGGATATGCATAAAGTTATTGAATTTTGTGGCTAAATAGTTCACTGCTTCCAACTATGGTTTTGTGGTAGTAGAGAATAGAACATACTAAGCAGGTTGGAAACAGATAAAACTAATTAAGTGTGCCCACTGTTTCTTGGTATTTACTCATTAAAAATAAAGTTGTAGGTACACGTTTCAAATTAATATCACAATTCAACTCTGCGAATACATTTATAAACAAACAATTATTAGGAAATTTCCTTTGAAAAAAGTAAAGCAAAATATTTGTTCAATGCTGGGCTCATTTCATTTTGCTGGGATATGCATAAAGATATTGAATTTTGTGGATAAATAGCTCACTGCTTCCAACTGTGGTTTTGTGGTAGTAGAGAATAGAACATACTAAGCAAGTTGGAAACAGATAAAACTAATTAAGTGTATCCATTGTTTCTTTGTATTTACTCATTAAAAATAAAGTTGTAGCTCCACGTTTCAAACTAACAACAGAATTAAACTCTCCGAATACATTTATAAACAAACAATTATTAGGAAATTTCTTTGACAAAAGTAAAGCAAAATATTTGTTCAATGCTGGGCTCATTTCATTTTGCTGGGATATGCATAAAGATATTGAATTTTGTGGCTAAATAGATCACTGCTTCCAACTATGGTTTTGTGGTAGTAGAGAATAGAACATACTAAGCAGGTTGGAAACAGATAACACTAATTAAGTGTATCCATTGTGTCTTTGTATTTACTCATTAAAAATAAAGTTGTAGGTACACGTTTCAAACTAACAACAGAATTAAGCTCTCCGAATACATTTATAAACAAACAATTATTAGGAAATTTCTTTGACAAAAGTAAAGCAAAATATTTGTTCAATGCTGAGCTCATTTCATTTTTCTGGGATATGCATAAAGTTATTGAATTTTGTGGCTAAATAGTTCACTGCTTCCAACTATGGTTTTGTGGTAGTAGAGAATAGAACATACTAAGCAGGTTGGAAACAGATAAAACTAATTAAGTGTATCCATTGTTTCTTTGTATTTACTCATTATAAATAAAATTGTAGCTCCACGTTTCAAACTAACAACAGAATTCAACTCTCCGAATACATTTATAAACAAACAATTATTAGGAAATTTCTTTGACAAAAATAAAGCAAAATATTTGATCAATGCTGAGCTCATTTCATTTTTCTGGGATTTGCATAAAGTTATTGCATTTTGTGGCTAAATAGTTCACTGCTTCCAACTATGGTTTTGTGGTAGTAGAGAATAGAACATACTAAGCAGGTTAGAAACAGATAAAACTAATTAAGTGTACTCATTGTTTCTTGGTATTTACTCATTAAAAATAAAGTTGTGGGTACACATTTCAAATTAATATCACAATTCAATCTCCGAATACATTTATAAACAAACAATTATTAGAAAATTTCCTTAGAAAAAAGTAAAGCAAAATATTTGTTCAATGCTGAGCTCATTTCATTTTTCTGGGATATGCATAAAGTTATTGAATTTTGTGGCTATGGTTTTGTGGTAGTAGAGAATAGAACATACTAAGCAGGTTGGAAACAGATAAAACTAATTAAGTGTATCCATTTTTTCTTTGTATTTACTCATTAAAAATAAATTTGTAGCTCCACGTTTCAAACTAACAACAGAATTCAACTCTCCGAATACATTTATAAACAAACAATTATTAGGAAATTTCTTTGACAAAAGTAAAGCAAAATATTTGTTCAATGCTGGGCTCGTTTCATTTTGCTGGGATATGCATAAAGATATTGAATTTTGTGGCTAAATAGTTCACAGTTTCCAACTATGATTTTGTGGTAGTAGAGAATAGAACATACTAAGCAGGTTGGAAACAGATAAAACTAATTAAGTGTACTCATTGTTTCTTGGTATTTACTCATTAAAAATAAAGTTGTGGGTACACGTTTCAAATTAATATCACAATTCAACTCTGCGAATACATTTATAAACAAATAACTATTAGGAAATTTCCTTAGAAAAAAGTAAAGCAAAATATTTGTTCAATGCTTAGCTCATTTAATTTTGCTGGGATATGCATAAAGTTATTGAATTTTGTTTCTAAATAGTTCACTGCTTCCAACTATGGTTTTGTGGTAGTAGAGAATAGAACATACTAAGCAGGTTGGAAACAGATAAAACTAATTAAGTGTGCCCATTGTTTCTTGGTATTTACTCATTAAAAATAAAGTTGTAGGTACACGTTTCAAATTAATATCACAATTCAACTCTGCGAATACATTTATAAACAAACAATTATTAGGAAATTTCTTTGACAAAAGTAAAGCAAAATATTTGTTCAATGCTGAACTCATTTCATTTTTCTGGGATATGCATAAAGTTATTGAATTTTGTGGCTAAATAATTCACTGCTTCCATCTACGGTTTTGTGGTAGTAGAGAATAGAACATACTAAGCAGGTTGGAAACAGATAAAACTAATTAAGTGTGCCCATTGTTTCTTGGTATTTACTCATTAAAAATAAAGTTGTAGGTACACGTTTCAAATTAATATCACAATTCAACTCTGCGAATACATTTATAAACAAACAATTATTAGGAAATTTCCTTTGAAAAAAGTAAAGCAAAATATTTGTTCAATGCTTAGCTCATTTCATTTTGCTGGGATATGCATAAAGTTATTGAATTTTGTTTCTAAATAGTTCACTGCTTCCAACTATGGTTTTGTGGTAGTAGAGAATAGAACATACTAAGCAGGGTGGAAACAGATAACACTAATTAAGTGTATCCATTGTTTCTTTGTATTTACTCATTAAAAATAAAGTTGTAGCTCCACGTTTCAAACTAACAACAGAATTCAACTCTCCGAATACATTTATAAACAAACAATTATTAGGAAATTTCTTTGACAAAAGTAAAGCAAAATATTTGTTGAATGCTGAGCTCATTTCATTTTTCTGGGATATGCATAAAGTTATTGAATTTTGTGGCTAAATAGTTCACTGCTTCCAACTATGGTTTTATGGTAGTAGAGAATAGAACATACTAAGCAGGTTGGAAACAGATAAAACTAATTAAGTGTGCCCATTGTTTCTTGGTATTTACTCATTAAAAATAAAGTTGTAGGTACACGTTTCAAATTAATATCACAATTCAACTATGCGAATACATTTATAAACAAACAATTATTAGGAAATTTCTTTGACGAAAGTAAAGCAAAATATTTGTTCAATGCTGAACTCATTTCATTTTTCTGGGATATGCATAAAGATATTGAATTTTGTGGCTAAATAGTTCACTGCTTCCAACTACGGTTTTGTGGTAGCAGAGAATAGAACATACTAAGCAAGTTGGAGACAGATAAAACTAATTAAGTGTATCCATTGTTTCTTGGTATTTACTCATTATAAATAAAGTTGTAGCTCCACGTTTCAAACTAACAACAGAATTCAACTCTCCGAATACATTTATAAACAAACAATTATTAGTAAATTTCTTTGACAAAAGTAAAGCAAAATATTTGTTCAATGCTGAGCTCATTTCATTTTTCTGGGATATGCATAAAGTTATTGAATTTTGTGGCTAAATAGTTCACTGCTTCCAACTATGGTTTTGTGGTAGTAGAGAATAGAACATACTAAGCAGGTTGGAAACAGATAAAACTAATTAAGTGTGCCCATTGTTTCTTGGTATTTACTCATTAAAAATAAAGTTGTAGGTACACGTTTCAAATTAATATCACAATTCAACTATGCGAATACATTTATAAACAAACAATTATTAGGAAATTTCTTTGACGAAAGTAAAGCAAAATATTTGTTCAATGCTGATCTCATTTCATTTTTCTGGGATATGCATAAAGTTATTGAATTTTGTGGCTAAATAGTTCACTGCTTCCAACTATGGTTTTGTGGTAGTAGAGAATAGAACATACTAAGCAGGTTGGAAACAGATAAAACTAATTAAGTGTATCCATTGTTTCTTTGTATTTACTCATTATAAATAAAGTTGTAGCTCCACGTTTCAAACTAACAACAGAATTCAACTCTCCGAATACATTTATAAACAAACAATTATTAGGAAATTTCTTTGACAAAAATAAAGCAAAATATTTGATCAATGCTGAGCTCATTTCATTTTTCTGGGATATGCATAAAGTTATTGCATTTTGTGGCTAAATAGTTCACTGCTTCCAACTATGGTTTTGTGGTAGTAGAGAATAGAACATACTAAGCAGGTTAGAAACAGATAAAACTAATTAAGTGTACTCATTGTTTCTTGGTATTTACTCATTAAAAATAAAGTTGTGGGTACACGTTTCAAATTAATATCACAATTCAACTCTGCGAATACATTTATAAACAAACAATTATTAGGAAATTTCCTTAGAAAAAAGTAAAGCAAAATATTTGTTCAATGCTGAGCTCATTTCATTTTTCTGGGATATGCATAAAGTTATTGAATTTTGTGGCTATGGTTTTGTGGTAGTAGAGAATAGAACATACTAAGCAGGTTGGAAACAGATAAAACTAATTAAGTGTATCCATTGTTTCTTTGTATTTACTCATTAAAAATAAATTTGTAGCTCCACGTTTCAAACTAACAACAGAATTCAACTCTCCGAATACATTTATAAACAAACAATTATTAGGAAATTTCTTTGACAAAAGTAAAGCAAAATATTTGTTCAATGCTGGGCTCATTTCATTTTGCTGGGATATGCATAAAGATATTGAATTTTGTGGCTAAATAGTTCACAGTTTCCAACTATGGTTTTGTGGTAGTAGAGAATAGAACATACTAAGCAGGTTGGAAACAGATAAAACTAATTAAGTGTGCCCATTGTTTCTTGGTATTTACTCATTAAAAATAAAGTTGTGGGTACACGTTTCAAATTAATATCACAATTCAACTCTGCGAATACATTTATAAACAAACAATTATTAGGAAATTTCCTTAGAAAAAAGTAAAGCAAAATATTTGTTCAATGCTTAGCTCATTTAATTTTGCTGGGATATGCATAAAGTTATTGAATTTTGTTTCTAAATAGTTCACTGCTTCCAACTATGGTTTTGTGGTAGTAGAGAATAGAACATACTAAGCAGGTTGGAAACAGATAAAACTAATTAAGTGTGCCCATTGTTTCTTGGTATTTACTCATTAAAAATAAAGTTGTAGGTACACGTTTCAAATTAATATCACAATTCAACTCTGCGAATACATTTATAAACAAACAATTATTAGGAAATTTCTTTGACAAAAGTAAAGCAAAATATTTGTTCAATGCTGAACTCATTTCATTTTTCTGGGATATGCATAAAGTTATTGAATTTTGTGGCTAAATAGTTCACTGCTTCCATCTATGGTTTTGGGGTAGTAGAGAATAGAACATACTAAGCAGGTTGGAAACAGATAAAACTAATTAAGTGTGCCCATTGTTTCTTGGTATTTACTCACTAAAAATAAAGTTGTAGGTACACGTTTCAAATTAATATCACAATTCAACTCTGCGAATACATTTATAAACAAACAATTATTAGGAAATTTCCTTTGAAAAAAGTAAAGCAAAATATTTGTTCAATGCTTAGCTCATTTCATTTTGCTGGGATATGCATAAAGTTATTGAATTTTGTTTCTAAATAGTTCACTGCTTCCAACTATGGTTTTGTGGTAGTAGAGAATAGAACATACTAAGCAGGTTGGAAACAGATAACACTAATTAAGTGTATCCATTGTTTCTTTGTATTTACTCATTAAAAATAAAGTTGTAGCTCCACGTTTCAAACTAACAACAGAATTCAACTCTCCGAATACATTTATAAACAAACAATTATTAGGAAATTTCTTTGACAAAAGTAAAGCAAAATATTTGTTCAATGCTGAGCTCATTTCATTTTTCTGGGATATGCATAAAGTTATTGAATTTTGTGGCTAAATAGTTCACTGCTTCCAACTATGGTTTTATGGTAGTAGAGAATAGAACATACTAAGCAGGTTGGAAACAGATAAAACTAATTAAGTGTGCCCATTGTTTCTTGGTATTTACTCATTAAAAATAAAGTTGTAGGTACACGTTTCAAATTAATATCACAATTCAACTATGCGAATACATTTATAAACAAACAATTATTAGGAAATTTCTTTGACGAAAGTAAAGCAAAATATTTGTTCAATGCTGAACTCATTTCATTTTTCTGGGATATGCATAAAGATATTGAATTTTGTGGCTAAATAGTTCACTGCTTCCAACTACGGTTTTGTGGTAGTAGAGAATAGAACATACTAAGCAGGTTGGAAACAGATAAAACTAATTAAGTGTGCCCATTGTTTCTTGGTATTTACTCATTAAAAATAAAGTTGTAGGTACACGTTTCAAATTAATATCACAATTCAACTATGCGAATACATTTATAAACAAACAATTATTAGGAAATTTCTTTGACGAAAGTAAAGCAAAATATTTGTTCAATGCTGAACTCATTTCATTTTTCTGGGATATGCATAAAGATATTGAATTTTGTGGCTAAATAGTTCACTGCTTCCAACTATGGTTTTGTGGTAGTAGAGAATAGAACATACTAAGCAGGTTGGAGACAGATAAAACTAATTAAGTGTATCCATTGTTTCTTTGTATTTACTCATTATAAATAAAGTTGTAGCTCCACGTTTCAAACTAACAACAGAATTCAACTCTCCGAATACATTTATAAACAAACAATTATTAGGAAATTTCTTTGACAAAAGTAAAGCAAAATATTTGTTCAATGCTGAGCTCATTTCATTTTTCTGGGATATGCATAAAGTTATTGAATTTTGTGGCTAAATAGTTCACTGCTTCCAACTATGGTTTTGTGGTAGTAGAGAATAGAACATACTAAGCAGGTTGGAAACAGATAAAACTAATTAAGTGTATCCATTGCTTCTTTGTATTTACTCATTAAAAATAAAGTTGTAGGTACACGTTTCAAATTAATATCACAATTCAACTCTGCGAATACATTTATAAACAAACAATTATTAGGAAATTTCTTTGACAAAAGTAAAGCAAAATATTTGTTCAATGCTGAACTCATTTCATTTTTCTGGGATATGCATAAAGATATTGAATTTTGTGGCTAAATAGTTCACTGCTTCCAACTATGGTTTTGTGGTAGTAGAGAATAGAACATACTAAGCAGGTTGGAAACAGATAAAACTAATTAAGTGTATCCATTGTTTCTTTGTATTTACTCATTATAAATAAAGTTGTAGCTCCACGTTTCAAACTAACAACAGAATTCAACTCTCCGAATACATTTATAAACAAACAATTATTACGAAATTTCTTTGACAAAAGTAAAGCAAAATATTTGTTCAATGCTGAGCTCATTTAATTTTTCTGGGATATGCATAAAGTTATTGAATTTTGTGGCTAAATAGTTCACTGCTTCCAACTATGGTTTTGTGGTAGTAGAGAATAGAACATACTAAGCAGGTTGGAAACAGATAAAACTAATTAAGTGTATCCATTGTTTCTTTGTATTTACTCATTATAAATAAAGTTGTAGCTCCACGTTTCAAACTAACAACAGAATTCAACTCTCCGAATACATTTATAAACAAACAATTATTAGGAAGTTTCTTTGACAAAAGTAAAGCAAAATATTTGTTCAATGCTGAACTCATTTCATTTTTCTGGGATATGCATAAAGATATTGAATTTTGCGGCTAAATAGTTCACTGCTTCCAACTATGGTTTTGTGGTAGTAGAGAATAGAACATACTAAGCAGGTTGGAAACAGATAAAACTAATTAAGTGTATCCATTGTTTCTTTGTATTTACTCATTATAAATAAAGTTGTAGCTCCACGTTTCAAACTAACAACAGAATTCAACTCTCCGAATACATTTATAAACAAACAATTATTACGAAATTTCTTTGACAAAAGTAAAGCAAAGTATTTGTTCAATGCTGAGCTCATTTCATTTTTCTGGGATATGCATAAAGTTATTGAATTTTGTGGCTAAATAGTTCACTGCTTCCAACTATGGTTTTGTGGTAGTAGAGAATAGAACATACTAAGCAGGTTGGAAACAGATAAAACTAATTAAGTGTATCCATTGTTTCTTTGTATTTACTCATTATAAATAAAGTTGTAGCTCCACGTTTCAAACTAACAACAGAATTCAACTCTCCGAATACATTTATAAACAAACAATTATTACGAAATTTCTTTGACAAAAGTAAAGCAAAATATTTGTTCAATGCTGAACTCATTTCATTTTTCTGGGATATGCATAAAGATATTGAATTTTGCGGCTAAATAGTTCACTGCTTCCAACTATGGTTTTGTGGTAGTAGAGAATAGAACATACTAAGCAGGTTGGAAACAGATAAAACTAATTAAGTGTATCCATTGTTTCTTTGTATTTACTCATTATAAATAAAGTTGTAGCTCCACGTTTCAAACTAACAACAGAATTCAACTCTCCGAATACATTTATAAACAAACAATTATTACGAAATTTCTTTGACAAAAGTAAAGCAAAGTATTTGTTCAATGCTGAGCTCATTTAATTTTTCTGGGATATGCATAAAGTTATTGAATTTTGTGGCTAAATAGTTCACTGCTTCCAACTATGGTTTTGTGGTAGTAGAGAATAGAACATACTAAGCAGGTTGGAAACAGATAAAACTAATTAAGTGTATCCATTGTTTCTTCGTATTTACTCATTATAAATAAAGTTGTAGCTCCACGTTTCAAACTAACAACAGAATTCAACTCTCCGAATACATTTATAAACAAACAATTATTAGGAAGTTTCTTTGACAAAAGTAAAGCAAAATATTTGTTCAATGCTGAACTCATTTCATTTTTCTGGGATATGCATAAAGATATTGAATTTTGCGGCTAAATAGTTCACTGCTTCCAACTATGGTTTTGTGGTAGTAGAGAATAGAACATACTAAGCAGGTTGGAAACAGATAAAACTAATTAAGTGTATCCATTGTTTCTTTGTATTTACTCATTATAAATAAAGTTGTAGCTCCACGTTTCAAACTAACAACAGAATTCAACTCTCCGAATACATTTATAAACAAACAATTATTAGGAAGTTTCTTTGACAAAAGTAAAGCAAAATATTTGTTCAATGCTGAACTCATTTCATTTTTCTGGGATATGCATAAAGATATTGAATTTTGTGGCTAAATAGTTCACTGCTTCCAACTATGGTTTTGTGGTAGTAGAGAATAGAACATACTAAGCAGGTTGGAAACAGATAAAACTAATTAAGTGTATCCATTGTTTCTTTGTATTTACTCATTATAAATAAAGTTGTAGCTCCACGTTTCAAACTAACAACAGAATTCAACTCTCCGAATACATTTATAAACAAACAATTATTAGGAAATTTCTTTGACAAAAGTAAAGCAAAATATTTGTTCAATGCTGAGCTCATTTCATTTTTCTGGGATATGCATAAAGTTATTGAATTTTGTGGCTAAATAGTTCACTGCTTCCAACTATGGTTTTGTGGTAGTAGAGAATAAAACATACTAAGCAGGTTGGAAACAGATAAAACTAATTAAGTGTATCCATTGTTTCTTTGTATTTACTCATTATAAATAAAGTTGTAGCTCCACGTTTCAAACTAACAACAGAATTCAACTCTCCGAATACATTTATAAACAAACAATTATTAGGAAATTTCTTTGACAAAAGTAAAGCAAAATATTTGTTCAATGCTGAGCTCATTTCATTTTTCTGGGATATGCATAAAGTTATTGAATTTTGTGGCTAAATAGTTCACTGCTTCCAACTATGGTTTTGTGGTAGTAGAGAATAGAACATACTAAGCAGGTTGGAAACAGATAAAACTAATTAAGTGTATCCATTGTTTCTTTGTATTTACTCATTATAAATAAAGTTGTAGCTCCACGTTTCAAACTAACAACAGAATTCAACTCTCCGAATACATTTATAAACAAACAATTATTAGGAAGTTTCTTTGACAAAAGTAAAGCAAAATATTTGTTCAATGCTGAACTCATTTCATTTTTCTGGGATATGCATAAAGTTATTGAATTTTGTGGCTAAATAGTTCACTGCTTCCATCTATGGTTTTGTGGTAGTAGAGAATAGAACATACTAAGCAGGTTGGAAACAGATAAAACTAATTAAGTGTGCCCATTGTTTCTTGGTATTTACTCACTAAAAATAAAGTTGTAGGTACACGTTTCAAATTAATATCACAATTCAACTCTGCGAATACATTTATAAACAAACAATTATTAGGAAATTTCCTTTGAAAAAAGTAAAGCAAAATATTTGTTCAATGCTTAGCTCATTTCATTTTGCTGGGATATGCATAAAGTTATTGAATTTTGTTTCTAAATAGTTCACTGCTTCCAACTATGGTTTTGTGGTAGTAGAGAATAGAACATACTAAGCAGGTTGGAAACAGATAACACTAATTAAGTGTATCCATTGTTTCTTTGTATTTACTCATTAAAAATAAAGTTGTAGCTCCACGTTTCAAACTAACAACAGAATTCAACTCTCCGAATACATTTATAAACAAACAATTATTAGGAAATTTCTTTGACAAAAGTAAAACAAAATATTTGTTCAATGCTGAGCTCATTTAATTTTTCTGGGATATGCATAAAGTTATTGAATTTTGTGGCTAAATATTTCACTGCTTCCAACTATGGTTTTATGGTAGTAGAGAATAGAACATACTAAGCAGGTTGGAAACAGATAAAACTAATTAAGTGTGCCCATTGTTTCTTGGTATTTACTCATTAAAAATAAAGTTGTAGGTACACGTTTCAAATTAATATCACAATTCAACTATGCGAATACATTTATAAACAAACAATTATTAGGAAATTTCTTTGACGAAAGTAAAGCAAAATATTTGTTCAATGCTGAACTCATTTCATTTTTCTGGGATATGCATAAAGATATTGAATTTTGTGGCTAAATAGTTCACTGCTTCCAACTACGGTTTTGTGGTAGTAGAGAATAGAACATACTAAGCAGGTTGGAGACAGATAAAACTAATTAAGTGTATCCATTGTTTCTTTGTATTTACTCATTATAAATAAAGTTGTAGCTCCACGTTTCAAACTAACAACAGAATTCAACTCTCCGAATACATTTATAAACAAACAATTATTAGGAAATTTCTTTGACAAAAGTAAAGCAAAATATTTGTTCAATGCTGAGCTCATTTCATTTTTCTGGGATATGCATAAAGTTATTGAATTTTGTGGCTAAATAGTTCACTGCTTCCAACTATGGTTTTGTGGTAGTAGAGAATAGAACATACTAAGCAGGTTGGAAACAGATAAAACTAATTAAGTGTATCCATTGTTTCTTTGTATTTACTCATTATAAATAAAGTTGTAGCTCCACGTTTCAAACTAACAACAGAATTCAACTCTCCGAATACATTTATAAACAAACAATTATTACGAAATTTCTTTGACAAAAGTAAAGCAAAATATTTGTTCAATGCTGAGCTCATTTCATTTTTCTGGGATATGCATAAAGTTATTGAATTTTGTGGCTAAATAGTTCACTGCTTCCAACTATGGTTTTGCGGTAGTAGAGAATAGAACATACTAAGCAGGTTGGAAACAGATAAAACTAATTAAGTGTATCCATTGTTTCTTTGTATTTACTCATTATAAATAAAGTTGTAGCTACTCGTTTCAAACCAACAACAGAATTCAACTCTCCGAATACATTTATAAACAAACAATTATTAGGAAGTTTCTTTGACAAAAGTAAAGCAAAATATTTGTTCAATGCTGAACTCATTTCATTTTTCTGGGATATGCATAAAGATATTGAATTTTGTGGCTAAATAGTTCACTGCTTCCAACTATGGTTTTGTGGTAGTAGAGAATAGAACATACTAAGCAGGTTGGAAACAGATAAAACTAATTAAGTGTATCCATTGTTTCTTTGTATTTACTCATTATAAATAAAGTTGTAGCTCCACGTTTCAAACTAACAACAGAATTCAACTCTCCGAATACATTTATAAACAAACAATTATTAGGAAGTTTCTTTGACAAAAGTAAAGCAAAATATTTGTTCAATGCTGAACTCATTTCATTTTTCTGGGATATGCATAAAGATATTGAATTTTGTGGCTAAATAGTTCACTGCTTCCAACTATGGTTTTGTGGTAGTAGAGAATAGAACATACTAAGCAGGTTGGAAACAGATAAAACTAATTAAGTGTATCCATTGTTTCTTTGTATTTACTCATTATAAATAAAGTTGTAGCTCCACGTTTCAAACTAACAACAGAATTCAACTCTCCGAATACATTTATAAACAAACAATTATTACGAAATTTCTTTGACAAAAGTAAAGCAAAGTATTTGTTCAATGCTGAGCTCATTTCATTTTTCTGGGATATGCATAAAGTTATTGAATTTTGTGGCTAAATAGTTCACTGCTTCCAACTATGGTTTTGTGGTAGTAGAGAATAGAACATACTAAGCAGGTTGGAAACAGATAAAACTAATTAAGTGTATCCATTGTTTCTTTGTATTTACTCATTATAAATAAAGTTGTAGCTCCACGTTTCAAACTAACAACAGAATTCAACTCTCCGAATACATTTATAAACAAACAATTATTAGGAAGTTTCTTTGACAAAAGTAAAGCAAAATATTTGTTCAATGCTGAACTCATTTCATTTTTCTGGGATATGCATAAAGATATTGAATTTTGTGGCTAAATAGTTCACTGCTTCCAACTATGGTTTTGTGGTAGTAGAGAATAGAACATACTAAGCAGGTTGGAAACAGATAAAACTAATTAAGTGTATCCATTGTTTCTTTGTATTTACTCATTATAAATAAAGTTGTAGCTCCACGTTTCAAACTAACAACAGAATTCAACTCTCCGAATACATTTATAAACAAACAATTATTAGGAAATTTCTTTGACAAAAGTAAAGCAAAATATTTGTTCAATGCTGAGCTCATTTCATTTTTCTGGGATATGCATAAAGTTATTGAATTTTGTGGCTAAATAGTTCACTGCTTCCAACTATGGTTTTGTGGTAGTAGAGAATAAAACATACTAAGCAGGTTGGAAACAGATAAAACTAATTAAGTGTATCCATTGTTTCTTTGTATTTACTCATTATAAATAAAGTTGTAGCTCCACGTTTCAAACTAACAACAGAATTCAACTCTCCGAATACATTTATAAACAAACAATTATTAGGAAATTTCTTTGACAAAAGTAAAGCAAAATATTTGTTCAATGCTGAGCTCATTTCATTTTTCTGGGATATGCATAAAGTTATTGAATTTTGTGGCTAAATAGTTCACTGCTTCCAACTATGGTTTTGTGGTAGTAGAGAATAGAACATACTAAGCAGGTTGGAAACAGATAAAACTAATTAAGTGTATCCATTGTTTCTTTGTATTTACTCATTATAAATAAAGTTGTAGCTCCACGTTTCAAACTAACAACAGAATTCAACTCTCCGAATACATTTATAAACAAACAATTATTAGGAAGTTTCTTTGACAAAAGTAAAGCAAAATATTTGTTCAATGCTGAACTAATTTCATTTTTCTGGGATATGCATAAAGTTATTGAATTTTGTGGCTAAATAGTTCACTGCTTCCATCTATGGTTTTGTGGTAGTAGAGAATAGAACATACTAAGCAGGTTGGAAACAGATAAAACTAATTAAGTGTGCCCATTGTTTCTTGGTATTTACTCACTAAAAATAAAGTTGTAGGTACACGTTTCAAATTAATATCACAATTCAACTCTGCGAATACATTTATAAACAAACAATTATTAGGAAATTTCCTTTGAAAAAAGTAAAGCAAAATATTTGTTCAATGCTTAGCTCATTTCATTTTGCTGGGATATGCATAAAGTTATTGAATTTTGTTTCTAAATAGTTCACTGCTTCCAACTATGGTTTTGTGGTAGTAGAGAATAGAACATACTAAGCAGGTTGGAAACAGATAACACTAATTAAGTGTATCCATTGTTTCTTTGTATTTACTCATTAAAAATAAAGTTGTAGCTCCACGTTTCAAACTAACAACAGAATTCAACTCTCCGAATACATTTATAAACAAACAATTATTAGGAAATTTCTTTGACAAAAGTAAAGCAAAATATTTGTTCAATGCTGAGCTCATTTAATTTTTCTGGGATATGCATAAAGTTATTGAATTTTGTGGCTAAATATTTCACTGCTTCCAACTATGGTTTTATGGTAGTAGAGAATAGAACATACTAAGCAGGTTGGAAACAGATAAAACTAATTAAGTGTGCCCATTGTTTCTTGGTATTTACTCATTAAAAATAAAGTTGTAGGTACACGTTTCAAATTAATATCACAATTCAACTATGCGAATACATTTATAAACAAACAATTATTAGGAAATTTCTTTGACGAAAGTAAAGCAAAATATTTGTTCAATGCTGAACTCATTTCATTTTTCTGGGATATGCATAAAGATATTGAATTTTGTGGCTAAATAGTTCACTGCTTCCAACTACGGTTTTGTGGTAGTAGAGAATAGAACATACTAAGCAGGTTGGAGACAGATAAAACTAATTAAGTGTATCCATTGTTTCTTTGTATTTACTCATTATAAATAAAGTTGTAGCTCCACGTTTCAAACTAACAACAGAATTCAACTCTCCGAATACATTTATAAACAAACAATTATTAGGAAATTTCTTTGACAAAAGTAAAGCAAAATATTTGTTCAATGCTGAGCTCATTTCATTTTTCTGGGATATGCATAAAGTTATTGAATTTTGTGGCTAAATAGTTCACTGCTTCCAACTATGGTTTTGTGGTAGTAGAGAATAGAACATACTAAGCAGGTTGGAAACAGATAAAACTAATTAAGTGTATCCATTGTTTCTTTGTATTTACTCATTATAAATAAAGTTGTAGCTCCACGTTTCAAACTAACAACAGAATTCAACTCTCCGAATACATTTATAAACAAACAATTATTACGAAATTTCTTTGACAAAAGTAAAGCAAAATATTTGTTCAATGCTGAGCTCATTTCATTTTTCTGGGATATGCATAAAGTTATTGAATTTTGTGGCTAAATAGTTCACTGCTTCCAACTATGGTTTTGCGGTAGTAGAGAATAGAACATACTAAGCAGGTTGGAAACAGATAAAACTAATTAAGTGTATCCATTGTTTCTTTGTATTTACTCATTATAAATAAAGTTGTAGCTACTCGTTTCAAACCAACAACAGAATTCAACTCTCCGAATACATTTATAAACAAACAATTATTAGGAAGTTTCTTTGACAAAAGTAAAGCAAAATATTTGTTCAATGCTGAACTCATTTCATTTTTCTGGGATATGCATAAAGATATTGAATTTTGTGGCTAAATAGTTCACTGCTTCCAACTATGGTTTTGTGGTAGTAGAGAATAGAACATACTAAGCAGGTTGGAAACAGATAAAACTAATTAAGTGTATCCATTGTTTCTTTGTATTTACTCATTATAAATAAAGTTGTAGCTCCACGTTTCAAACTAACAACAGAATTCAACTCTCCGAATACATTTATAAACAAACAATTATTAGGAAATTTCTTTGACAAAAGTAAAGCAAAATATTTGTTCAATGCTGAGCTCATTTCATTTTTCTGGGATATGCATAAAGTTATTGAATTTTGTGGCTAAATAGTTCACTGCTTCCAACTATGGTTTTGTGGTAGTAGAGAATAGAACATACTAAGCAGGTTGGAAACAGATAAAACTAATTAAGTGTATCCATTGTTTCTTTGTATTTACTCATTATAAATAAAGTTGTAGCTCCACGTTTCAAACTAACAACAGAATTCAACTCTCCGAATACATTTATAAACAAACAATTATTAGGAAATTTCTTTGACAAAAGTAAAGCAAAATATTTGTTCAATGCTGAGCTCATTTCATTTTTCTGGGATATGCATAAAGTTATTGAATTTTGTGGCTAAATAGTTCACTGCTTCCAACTATGGTTTTGTGGTAGTAGAGAATAGAACATACTAAGCAGGTTGGAAACAGATAAAACTAATTAAGTGTATCCATTGTTTCTTTGTATTTACTCATTATAAATAAAGTTGTAGCTCCACGTTTCAAACTAACAACAGAATTCAACTCTCCGAATACATTTATAAACAAACAATTATTAGGAAATTTCTTTGACAAAAGTAAAGCAAAATATTTGTTCAATGCTGAGCTCATTTCATTTTTCTGGGATATGCATAAAGTTATTGAATTTTGTGGCTAAATAGTTCACTGCTTCCAACTATGGTTTTGTGGTAGTAGAGAATAGAACATACTAAGCAGGTTGGAAACAGATAAAACTAATTAAGTGTATCCATTGTTTCTTTGTATTTAGTAATTATAAATAAAGTTGTAGCTCCACGTTTCAAACTAACAACAGAATTCAACTCTCCGAATACATTTATAAACAAACAATTATTAGGAAGTTTCTTTGACAAAAGTAAAGCAAAATATTTGTTCAATGCTGAACTCATTTCATTTTTCTGGGATATGCATAAAGTTATTGAATTTTGTGGCTAAATAGTTCACTGCTTCCATCTATGGTTTTGTGGTAGTAGAGAATAGAACATACTAAGCAGGTTGGAAACAGATAAAACTAATTAAGTGTGCCCATTGTTTCTTGGTATTTACTCACTAAAAATAAAGTTGTAGGTACACGTTTCAAATTAATATCACAATTCAACTCTGCGAATACATTTATAAACAAACAATTATTAGGAAATTTCCTTTGAAAAAAGTAAAGCAAAATATTTGTTCAATGCTTAGCTCATTTCATTTTGCTGGGATATGCATAAAGTTATTGAATTTTGTTTCTAAATAGTTCACTGCTTCCAACTATGGTTTTGTGGTAGTAGAGAATAGAACATACTAAGCAGGTTGGAAACAGATAACACTAATTAAGTGTATCCATTGTTTCTTTGTATTTACTCATTAAAAATAAAGTTGTAGCTCCACGTTTCAAACTAACAACAGAATTCAACTCTCCGAATACATTTATAAACAAACAATTATTAGGAAATTTCTTTGACAAAAGTAAAGCAAAATATTTGTTCAATGCTGAGCTCATTTAATTTTTCTGGGATATGCATAAAGTTATTGAATTTTGTGGCTAAATATTTCACTGCTTCCAACTATGGTTTTATGGTAGTAGAGAATAGAACATACTAAGCAGGTTGGAAACAGATAAAACTAATTAAGTGTGCCCATTGTTTCTTGGTATTTACTCATTAAAAATAAAGTTGTAGGTACACGTTTCAAATTAATATCACAATTCAACTATGCGAATACATTTATAAACAAACAATTATTAGGAAATTTCTTTGACGAAAGTAAAGCAAAATATTTGTTCAATGCTGAACTCATTTCATTTTTCTGGGATATGCATAAAGATATTGAATTTTGTGGCTAAATAGTTCACTGCTTCCAACTACGGTTTTGTGGTAGTAGAGAATAGAACATACTAAGCAGGTTGGAGACAGATAAAACTAATTAAGTGTATCCATTGTTTCTTTGTATTTACTCATTATAAATAAAGTTGTAGCTCCACGTTTCAAACTAACAACAGAATTCAACTCTCCGAATACATTTATAAACAAACAATTATTAGGAAATTTCTTTGAAAAAAGTAAAGCAAAATATTTGTTCAATGCTGAGCTCATTTCAGTTTTCTGGGATATGCATAAAGTTATTGAATTTTGTGGCTAAATAGTTCACTGCTTCCAACTATGGTTTTGTGGTAGTAGAGAATAGAACATACTAAGCAGGTTGGAAACAGATAAAACTAATTAAGTGTATCCATTGCTTCTTTGTATTTACTCATTAAAAATAAAGTTGTAGGTACACGTTTCAAATTAATATCACAATTCAACTCTGCGAATACATTTATAAACAAACAATTATTAGGAAATTTCTTTGACAAAAGTAAAGCAAAATATTTGTTCAATGCTGAACTCATTTCATTTTTCTGGGATATGCATAAAGATATTGAATTTTGTGGCTAAATAGTTCACTGCTTCCAACTATGGTTTTGTGGTAGTAGAGAATAGAACATACTAAGCAGGTTGGAAACAGATAAAACTAATTAAGTGTATCCATTGTTTCTTTGTATTTACTCATTATAAATAAAGTTGTAGCTCCACGTTTCAAACTAACAACAGAATTCAACTCTCCGAATACATTTATAAACAAACAATTATTAGGAAGTTTCTTTGACAAAAGTAAAGCAAAATATTTGTTCAATGCTGAGCTCATTTCATTTTTCTGGGATATGCATAAAGTTATTGAATTTTGTGGCTAAATAGTTCACTGCTTCCAACTATGGTTTTGTGGTAGTAGAGAATAGAACATACTAAGCAGGTTGGAAACAGATAAAACTAATTAAGTGTATCCATTGTTTCTTTGTATTTACTCATTATAAATAAAGTTGTAGCTCCACGTTTCAAACTAACAACAGAATTCAACTCTCCGAATACATTTATAAACAAACAATTATTACGAAATTTCTTTGACAAAAGTAAAGCAAAATATTTGTTCAATGCTGAGCTCATTTCATTTTTCTGGGATATGCATAAAGTTATTGAATTTTGTGGCTAAATAGTTCACTGCTTCCAACTATGGTTTTGTGGTAGTAGAGAATAGAACATACTAAGCAGGTTGGAAACAGATAAAACTAATTAAGTGTATCCATTGTTTCTTTGTATTTACTCATTATAAATAAAGTTGTAGCTCCACGTTTCAAACTAACAACAGAATTCAACTCTCCGAATACATTTATAAACAAACAATTATTAGGAAGTTTCTTTGACAAAAGTAAAGCAAAATATTTGTTCAATGCTGAACTCATTTCATTTTTCTGGGATATGCATAAAGATATTGAATTTTGTGGCTAAATAGTTCACTGCTTCCAACTATGGTTTTGTGGTAGTAGAGAATAGAACATACTAAGCAGGTTGGAAACAGATAAAACTAATTAAGTGTATCCATTGTTTCTTTGTATTTACTCATTATAAATAAAGTTGTAGCTCCACGTTTCAAACTAACAACAGAATTCAACTCTCCGAATACATTTATAAACAAACAATTATTAGGAAGTTTCTTTGACAAAAGTAAAGCAAAATATTTGTTCAATGCTGAGCTCATTTCATTTTTCTGGGATATGCATAAAGTTATTGAATTTTGTGGCTAAATAGTTCACTGCTTCCAACTATGGTTTTGTGGTAGTAGAGAATAGAACATACTAAGCAGGTTGGAAACAGATAAAACTAATTAAGTGTATCCATTGTTTCTTTGTATTTACTCATTATAAATAAAGTTGTAGCTCCACGTTTCAAACTAACAACAGAATTCAACTCTCCGAATACATTTATAAACAAACAATTATTACGAAATTTCTTTGACAAAAGTAAAGCAAAATATTTGTTCAATGCTGAGCTCATTTCATTTTTCTGGGATATGCATAAAGTTATTGAATTTTGTGGCTAAATAGTTCACTGCTTCCAACTATGGTTTTGTGGTAGTAGAGAATAGAACATACTAAGCAGGTTGGAAACAGATAAAACTAATTAAGTGTATCCATTGTTTCTTTGTATTTACTCATTATAAATAAAGTTGTAGCTCCACGTTTCAAACTAACAACAGAATTCAACTCTCCGAATACATTTATAAACAAACAATTATTAGGAAGTTTCTTTGACAAAAGTAAAGCAAAATATTTGTTCAATGCTGAACTCATTTCATTTTTCTGGGATATGCATAAAGATATTGAATTTTGTGGCTAAATAGTTCACTGCTTCCAACTATGGTTTTGTGGTAGTAGAGAATAGAACATACTAAGCAGGTTGGAAACAGATAAAACTAATTAAGTGTATCCATTGTTTCTTTGTATTTACTCATTATAAATAAAGTTGTAGCTCCACGTTTCAAACTAACAACAGAATTCAACTCTCCGAATACATTTATAAACAAACAATTATTAGGAAGTTTCTTTGACAAAAGTAAAGCAAAATATTTGTTCAATGCTGAGCTCATTTCATTTTTCTGGGATATGCATAAAGTTATTGAATTTTGTGGCTAAATAGTTCACTGCTTCCAACTATGGTTTTGTGGTAGTAGAGAATAGAACATACTAAGCAGGTTGGAAACAGATAAAACTAATTAAGTGTATCCATTGTTTCTTTGTATTTACTCATTATAAATAAAGTTGTAGCTCCACGTTTCAAACTAACAACAGAATTCAACTCTCCGAATACATTTATAAACAAACAATTATTACGAAATTTCTTTGACAAAAGTAAAGCAAAATATTTGTTCAATGCTGAGCTCATTTCATTTTTCTGGGATATGCATAAAGTTATTGAATTTTGTGGCTAAATAGTTCACTGCTTCCAACTATGGTTTTGTGGTAGTAGAGAATAGAACATACTAAGCAGGTTGGAAACAGATAAAACTAATTAAGTGTATCCATTGTTTCTTTGTATTTACTCATTATAAATAAAGTTGTAGCTCCACGTTTCAAACTAACAACAGAATTCAACTCTCCGAATACATTTATAAACAAACAATTATTAGGAAGTTTCTTTGACAAAAGTAAAGCAAAATATTTGTTCAATGCTGAGCTCATTTCATTTTTCTGGGATATGCATAAAGTTATTGAATTTTGTGGCTAAATAGTTCACTGCTTCCAACTATGGTTTTGTGGTAGTAGAGAATAGAACATACTAAGCAGGTTGGAAACAGATAAAACTAATTAAGTGTATCCATTGTTTCTTTGTATTTACTCATTATAAATAAAGTTGTAGCTCCACGTTTCAAACTAACAACAGAATTCAACTCTCCGAATACATTTATAAACAAACAATTATTAGGAAGTTTCTTTGACAAAAGTAAAGCAAAATATTTGTTCAATGCTGAGCTCATTTCATTTTTCTGGGATATGCATAAAGTTATTGAATTTTGTGGCTAAATAGTTCACTGCTTCCAACTATGGTTTTGTGGTAGTAGAGAATAGAACATACTAAGCAGGTTGGAAACAGATAAAACTAATTAAGTGTATCCATTGTTTCTTTGTATTTACTCATTATAAATAAAGTTGTAGCTCCACGTTTCAAACTAACAACAGAATTCAACTCTCCGAATACATTTATAAACAAACAATTATTAGGAAGTTTCTTTGACAGAAGTAAAGCAAAATATTTGTTCAATGCTGAGCTCATTTCATTTTTCTGGGATATGCATAAAGTTATTGAATTTTGTGGCTAAATAGTTCACTGCTTCCAACTATGGTTTTGTGGTAGTAGAGAATAGAACATACTAAGCAGGTTGGAAACAGATAAAACTAATTAAGTGTATCCATTGTTTCTTTGTATTTACTCATTATAAATAAAGTTGTAGCTCCACGTTTCAAACTAACAACAGAATTCAACTCTCCGAATACATTTATAAACAAACAATTATTAGGAAGTTTCTTTGACAAAAGTAAAGCAAAATATTTGTTCAATGCTGAGCTCATTTCATTTTTCTGGGATATGCATAAAGTTATTGAATTTTGTGGCTAAATAGTTCACTGCTTCCAACTATGGTTTTGTGGTAGTAGAGAATAGAACATACTAAGCAGGTTGGAAACAGATAAAACTAATTAAGTGTATCCATTGTTTCTTTGTATTTACTCATTATAAATAAAGTTGTAGCTCCACGTTTCAAACTAACAACAGAATTCAACTCTCCGAATACATTTATAAACAAACAATTATTAGGAAGTTTCTTTGACAAAAGTAAAGCAAAATATTTGTTCAATGCTGAGCTCATTTCATTTTTCTGGGATATGCATAAAGTTATTGAATTTTGTGGCTAAATAGTTCACTGCTTCCAACTATGGTTTTGTGGTAGTAGAGAATAGAACATACTAAGCAGGTTGGAAACAGATAAAACTAATTAAGTGTATCCATTGTTTCTTTGTATTTACTCATTATAAATAAAGTTGTAGCTCCACGTTTCAAACTAACAAGAGAATTCAACTCTCCGAATACATTTATAAACAAACAATTATTAGGAAGTTTCTTTGACAAAAGTAAAGCAAAATATTTGTTCAATGCTGAGCTCATTTCATTTTTCTGGGATATGCATAAAGTTATTGAATTTTGTGGCTAAATAGTTCACTGCTTCCAACTATGGTTTTGTGGTAGTAGAGAATAGAACATACTAAGCAGGTTGGAAACAGATAAAACTAATTAAGTGTATCCATTGTTTCTTTGTATTTACTCATTATAAATAAAGTTGTAGCTCCACGTTTCAAACTAACAACAGAATTCAACTCTCCGAATACATTTATAAACAAACAATTATTACGAAATTTCTTTGACAAAAGTAAAGCAAAATATTTGTTCAATGCTGAGCTCATTTCATTTTTCTGGGATATGCATAAAGTTATTGAATTTTGTGGCTAAATAGTTCACTGCTTCCAACTATGGTTTTGTGGTAGTAGAGAATAGAACATACTAAGCAGGTTGGAAACAGATAAAACTAATTAAGTGTATCCATTGTTTCTTTGTATTTACTCATTATAAATAAAGTTGTAGCTCCACGTTTCAAACTAACAACAGAATTCAACTCTCCGAATACATTTATAAACAAACAATTATTAGGAAGTTTCTTTGACAAAAGTAAAGCAAAATATTTGTTCAATGCTGAGCTCATTTCATTTTTCTGGGATATGCATAAAGTTATTGAATTTTGTGGCTAAATAGTTCACTGCTTCCAACTATGGTTTTGTGGTAGTAGAGAATAGAACATACTAAGCAGGTTGGAAACAGATAAAACTAATTAAGTGTATCCATTGTTTCTTTGTATTTACTCATTATAAATAAAGTTGTAGCTCCACGTTTCAAACTAACAACAGAATTCAACTCTCCGAATACATTTATAAACAAACAATTATTACGAAATTTCTTTGACAAAAGTAAAGCAAAATATTTGTTCAATGCTGAGCTCATTTCATTTTTCTGGGATATGCATAAAGTTATTGAATTTTGTGGCTAAATAGTTCACTGCTTCCAACTATGGTTTTGTGGTAGTAGAGAATAGAACATACTAAGCAGGTTGGAAACAGATAAAACTAATTAAGTGTATCCATTGTTTCTTTGTATTTACTCATTATAAATAAAGTTGTAGCTCCACGTTTCAAACTAACAACAGAATTCAACTCTCCGAATACATTTATAAACAAACAATTATTAGGAAGTTTCTTTGACAAAAGTAAAGCAAAATATTTGTTCAATGCTGAGCTCATTTCATTTTTCTGGGATATGCATAAAGTTATTGAATTTTGTGGCTAAATAGTTCACTGCTTCCAACTATGGTTTTGTGGTAGTAGAGAATAGAACATACTAAGCAGGTTGGAAACAGATAAAACTAATTAAGTGTATCCATTGTTTCTTTGTATTTACTCATTATAAATAAAGTTGTAGCTCCATGTTTCAAACTAACAACAGAATTCAACTCTCCGAATACATTTATAAATAAACAATTATTAGGAAATTTCTTTGACAAAAGTAAAGCAAAATATTTGTTCAATGCTGAGCTCATTTCATTTTTCTGGGATATGCATAAAGTTATTGAATTTTGTGGCTAAATAGTTCACTGCTTCCAACTATGGTTTTGTGGTAGTAGAGAATAGAACATACTAAGCAGGTTGGAAACAGATAAAACTAATTAAGTGTATCCATTGTTTCTTTGTATTTACTCATTATAAATAAAGTTGTAGCTCCACGTTTCAAACTAACAACAGAATTCAACTCTCCGAATACATTTATAAACAAACAATTATTAGGAAATTGCTTTGACAAAAGTAAAGCAAAATATTTGTTCAATGCTGAGCTCATTTCATTTTTCTGGGATATGCATAAAGTTATTGAATTTTGTGGCTAAATAGTTCACTGCTTCCAACTATGGTTTTGTGGTAGTAGAGAATAGAACATACTAAGCAGGTTGGAAACAGATAAAACTAATTAAGTGTATCCATTGTTTCTTTGTATTTACTCATTATAAATAAAGTTGTAGCTCCACGTTTCAAACTAACAACAGAATTCGACTCTCCGAATACATTTATAAACAAACAATTATTACGAAATTTCTTTGACAAAAGTAAAGCAAAATATTTGTTCAATGCTGAGCTCATTTCATTTTTCTGGGATATGCATAAAGTTATTGAATTTTGTGGCTAAATAGTTCACTGCTTCCAACTATGGTTTTGTGGTAGTAGAGAATAGAACATACTAAGCAGGTTGGAAACAGATAAAACTAATTAAGTGTATCCATTGTTTCTTTGTATTTACTCATTATAAATAAAGTTGTAGCTCCACGTTTCAAACTAACAACAGAATTCAACTCTCCGAATACATTTATAAACAAACAATTATTACGAAATTTCTTTGACAAAAGTAAAGCAAAATATTTGTTCAATGCTGAGCTCATTTCATTTTTCTGGGATATGCATAAAGTTATTGAATTTTGGGGCTAAATAGTTCACTGCTTCCAACTATGGTTTTGTGGTAGTAGAGAATAGAACATACTAAGCAGGTTGGAAACAGATAAAACTAATTAAGTGTATCCATTGTTTCTTTGTATTTACTCATTATAAATAAAGTTGTAGCTCCACGTTTCAAACTAACAACAGAATTCAACTCTCCGAATACATTTATAAACAAACAATTATTAGGAAGTTTCTTTGACAAAAGTAAAGCAAAATATTTGTTCAATGCTGAACTCATTTCATTTTTCTGGGATATGCATAAAGATATTGAATTTTGTGGCTAAATAGTTCACTGCTTCCAACTATGGTTTTGTGGTAGTAGAGAATAGAACATACTAAGCAGGTTGGAAACAGATAAAACTAATTAAGTGTATCCATTGTTTCTTTGTATTTACTCATTATAAATAAAGTTGTAGCTCCACGTTTCAAACTAACAACAGAATTCAACTCTCCGAATACATTTATAAACAAACAATTATTAGGAAATTTCTTTGACAAAAGTAAAGCAAAATATTTGTTCAATGCTGAGCTCATTTCATTTTTCTGGGATATGCATAAAGTTATTGAATTTTGTGGCTAAATAGTTCACTGCTTCCAACTATGGTTTTGTGGTAGTAGAGAATAGAACATACTAAGCAGGTTGGAAACAGATAAAACTAATTAAGTGTATCCATTGTTTCTTTGTATTTACTCATTATAAATAAAGTTGTAGCTCCACGTTTCAAATTAACAACAGAATTCAACTCTCCGAATACATTTATAAACAAACAATTATTAGGAAATTTCTTTGACAAAAGTAAAGCAAAATATTTGTTCAATGCTGAGCTCATTTCATTTTTCTGGGATATGCATAAAGTTATTGAATTTTGTGGCTAAATAGTTCACTGCTTCCAACTATGGTTTTGTGGTAGTAGAGAATAGAACATACTAAGCAGGTTGGAAACAGATAAAACTAATTAAGTGTATCCATTGTTTCTTTGTATTTACTCATTATAAATAAAGTTGTAGCTCCACGTTTCAAACTAACAACAGAATTCAACTCTCCGAATACATTTATAAACAAACAATTATTAGGAAGTTTCTTTGACAAAAGTAAAGCAAAATATTTGTTCAATGCTGAACTCATTTAATTTTTCTGGGATATGCATAAAGATATTGAATTTTGTGGCTAAATAGTTCACTGCTTCCAACTATGGTTTTGTGGTAGTAGAGAATAGAACATACTAAGCAGGTTGGAAACAGATAAAACTAATTAAGTGTATCCATTGTTTCTTTGTATTTACTCATTATAAATAAAGTTGTAGCTCCACGTTTCAAACTAACAACAGAATTCAACTCTCCGAATACATTTATAAACAAACAATTATTAGGAAATTTCTTTGACAAAAGTAAAGCAAAATATTTGTTCAATGCTGAGCTCATTTCATTTTTCTGGGATATGCATAAAGTTATTGAATTTTGTGGCTAAATAGTTCACTGCTTCCAACTATGGTTTTGTGGTAGTAGAGAATAGAACATACTAAGCAGGTTGGAAACAGATAAAACTAATTAAGTGTGCCCATTGTTTCTTGGTATTTACTCATTAAAAATAAAGTTGTAGCTCCACGTTTCAAACTAACAACAGAATTCAACTCTCCGAATACATTTATAAACAAACAATTATTAGGAAATTTCTTTGACAAAAGTAAAGCAAAATATTTGTTCTATGCTGAGCTCATTTCATTTTTCTGGGATATGCATAAAGATATTGAATTTTGTGGCTAAATGGTTCACTGCTTCCAACTATGGTTTTGTGGTAGTAGAGAATAGAACATACTAAGCAGGCTGGAAACAGATAAAACTAATTAAGTGTATCCATTGTTTCTTTGTATTTACTCATTATAAATAAAGTTGTAGCTCCACGTTTCAAACTAACAACAGAATTCAACTCTCCGAATACATTTATAAACAAACAATTATTAGGAAATTTCTTTGACAAAAGTAAAGCAAAATATTTGTTCAATGCTGAGCTCATTTCATTTTTCTGGGATATGCATAAAGTTATTGAATTTTGTGGCTAAATAGTTCACTGCTTCCAACTATGGTTTTGTGGTAGTAGAGAATAGAACATACTAAGCAGGTTGGAAACAGATAAAACTAATTAAGTGTGCCCATTGTTTCTTGGTATTTACTCATTAAAAATAAAGTTGTAGGTACACGTTTCAAATTAATATCACAATTCAACTCTGCGAATACATTTATAAACAAACAATTATTAGGAAATTTCCTTTGAAAAAAGTAAAGCAAAATATTTGTTCAATGCTGGGCTCATTTCATTTTGCTGGGATATGCATAAAGATATTGAATTTTGTGGATAAATAGCTCACTGCTTCCAACTGTGGTTTTGTGGCAGTAGAGAATAGAACATACTAAGCAGGTTGAAAACAGATAAAACTAATTAAGTGTATCCATTGTTTCTTTGTATTTACTCATTAAAAATAAAGTTGTAGCTCCACGTTTCAAACTAACAACAGAATTCAACTCTCCGAATACATTTATATACAAACAATTATCAGGAAATTTCTTTGACAAAAATAAAGCAAAATATTTGTTCAATGCTGAGCTCATTTCATTTTTCTGGGATATGCATAAAGTTATTGAATTTTGTGGCTAAATAGTTCACTGCTTCCAACTATGGTTTTGTGGTAGTAGAGAATAGAACATACTAAGCAGGCTGGAAACAGATAAAACTAATAAAGTGTATCCATTGTTTCTTTGTATTTACTCATTATAAATAAAGTTGTAGCTCCACGTTTCAAACTAACAACAGAATTCAACTCTCCGAATACATTTATAAACAAACAATTATTAGGAAATTTCTTTGACAAAAATAAAGCAAAATATTTGTTCAATGCTGAGCTCATTTCATTTTTCTGGGATATGCATAAAGTTATTGAATTTTGTGGCTAAATAGTTTACTGCTTCCAACTATAGTTTTGTGGTAGTAGAGAATAGAACATACTAAGCAGGTTGGAAACAGATAAAACTAATTAAGTGTATCCATTGTTTCTTTGTATTTACTCATTAAAAATAAAGTTGTAGCTCCACGTTTCAAACTAACAACAGAATTAAACTCTCCGAATACATTTATAAACAAACAATTATTAGGAAATTTCTTTGACAAAAGTAAAGCAAAATATTTGTTCAATGCTGAGCTCATTTCATTTTTCTGGGATATGCATAAAGTTATTGAATTTTGTGGCTAAATAGTTCACTGCTTCCAACTATGGTTTTGTGGTAGTAGAGAATAGAACATACTAAGCAGGCTGGAAACAGATAAAACTAATAAAGTGTATCCATTGTTTCTTTGTATTTACTCATTATAAATAAAGTTGTAGCTCCACGTTTCAAACTAACAACAGAATTCAACTCTCCGAATACATTTATAAACAAACAATTATTAGGAAATTTCTTTGACAAAAATAAAGCAAAATATTTGTTCAATGCTGAGCTCATTTCATTTTTCTGGGATATGCATAAAGTTATTGAATTTTGTGGCTAAATAGTTTACTGCTTCCAACTATAATTTTGTGGTAGTAGAGAATAGAACATACTAAGCAGGTTGGAAACAGATAAAACTAATTAAGTGTATCCATTGTTTCTTTGTATTTACTTATTATAAATAAAGTTGTAGCTCCACGTTTCAAACTAACAACAGAATTCAACTCTCCGAATACATTTATAAACAAACAATTATTAGGAAGTTTCTTTGACAAAAATAAAGCAAAATATTTGTTCAATGCTGAGCTCATTTCATTTTTCTGGGATATGCATAAATTTATTGAATTTTGTGGCTAAATAGTTCACTGCTTCCAACTATGGTTTTGTGGTAGTAGAGAATAGAACATACTAAGCAGGTTGGAAACAGATAAAACTAATTAAGTGTATCCATTGTTTCTTTGTATTTACTTATTATAAATAAAGTTGTAGCTCCACGTTTCAAACTAACAACAGAATTCAACTCTCCGAATACATTTATAAACAAACAATTATTAGGAAGTTTCTTTGACAAAAATAAAGCAAAATATTTGTTCAATGCTGAGCTCATTTCATTTTTCTGGGATATGCATAAAGATATTGAATTTTGTGGCTAAATAGTTCACTGCTTCCAACTATGGTTTTGTGGTAGTAGAGAATAGAACATACTAAGCAGGTTGGAAACAGATAAAACTAATTAAGTGTATCCATTGTTTCTTTGTATTTACTTATTATAAATAAAGTTGTAGCTCCACGTTTCAAACTAACAACAGAATTCAACTCTCCGAATACATTTATAAACAAACAATTATTAGGAAGTTTCTTTGACAAAAATAAAGCAAAATATTTGTTCAATGCTGAGCTCATTTCATTTTTCTGGGATATGCATAAAGTTATTGAATTTTGTGGCTAAATAGTTCACTGCTTCCAACTATGGTTTTGTGGTAGTAGAGAATAGAACATACTAAGCAGGTTGGAAACAGATAAAACTAATTAAGTGTATCCATTGTTTCTTTGTATTTACTCATTATAAATAAAGTTGTAGGTACACGTTTCAAACTAACAACAGAATTCAACTCTCCGAATACATTTATAAACAAACAATTATTAGGAAATTTCTTTGACAAAAATAAAGCAAAATATTTGTTCAATGCTGAGCTCATTTCATTTTTCTGGGATATGCATAAAGTTATTGAATTTTGTGGCTAAATAGTTCACTGCTTCCAACTATGGTTTTGTGGAAGTAGAGAATAGAGCATACTAAGCAGGTTGGAAACAGATAAAACTAATTAAGTGTATCCATTGTTTCTTTGTATTTACTCATTAAAAATAAAGTTGTAGCTCCACGTTTCAAACTAACAACAGAATTCAACTCTCCGAATACATTTATAAACAAACAATTATCAGGAAATTTCTTTGACAAAAATAAAGCAAAATATTTGTTCAATGCTGAGCTCATTTCATTTTTCTGGGATATGCATAAAGTTATTGAATTTTGTGGCTAAATAGTTCACTGCTTCCAACAATGGTTTTGTGGTAGTAGAGAATAGAACATACTAAGCAGGTTGGAAACAGATAAAACTAATTAAGTGTATCCATTGTTTCTTTGTATTTACTCATTATAAATAAAGTTGTAGCTCCACGTTTCAAACTAACAACAGAATTCAACTCTCCGAATTCATTTATATACAAACAATTATTAGGAAAATTCTTTGACAAAAGTAAAGCAAAATATTTGTTCAATGCTGAGCTCATTTCATTTTTCTGGGATATGCATAAAGTTATTGAATTTTGTGGCTAAATAGTTCACTGCTTCCAACTATGGTTTTGTGGTAGTAGAGAATAGAACATACTAAGCAGGTTGGAAACAGATAAAACTAATTAAGTGTATCCATTGTTTCTTTGTATTTACTCATTATAAATAAAGTTGTAGGTACACGTTTCAAATTAATATCACAATTCAACTCTGCGAATACATTTATAAACAACCAATTATTAGGAAATTTCCTCTGACAAAAGTAAAGCAAAATATTTGTTCAATGCTGAACTCATTTCATTTTTCTGGGATATGCATAAAGTTATTGAATTTTGTGGCTAAATAGTTCACTGTTTCCAACTATGGTTTTGTGGTAGTAGAGAATATAACATACTAAGCAGGTTGGAAACAGATAAAACTAATTAAGTGTACCCATTGTTTCTTGCTATTTACTCATTAAAAATAAAGTTGTAGGTACACGTTTCAAATTAATATCACAATTCAACTCTGCGAATATATTTATAAACAAACAAGTATTAGGGAATTTCTTTGACAAAAGTAAAGCAAAATATTTGTTCAATGCTGAGCTCATTTCATTTTTCTGGGATATGCATAAAGTTATTGAATTTTGTGGCTAAATAGTTCACTGCTTCCAACTATGGTTTTGTGGTAGTAGAGAATAGAACATACTAAGCAGGTTGGAAACAGATAAAACTAGTTAAGTGTATCCATTGTTTCTTTGTATTTACTCATTATAAATAAAGTTGTAGGTACACGTTTCAAATTAATATCACAATTCAACTCTGCGAATATATTTATAAACAAACAATTATTAGGAAAATTCTTTGACAAAAGTAAAGCAAAATATTTGTTCAATGCTGAGCTCATTTCATTTTTCTGGGATATGCATAAAGTTATTGAATTTTGTGGCTAAATAGTTCACTGCTTCCAACTATGGTTTTGTGGTAGTAGAGAATAGAACATACTAAGCAGGTTGGAAACAGATAAAACTAATTAAGTGTATCCATTGTTTCTTTGTATTTACTCATTATAAATAAAGTTGTAGGTACACGTTTCAAATTAATATCACAATTCAACTCTGCGAATACATTTATAAACAACCAATTATTAGGAAATTTCCTCTGACAAAAGTAAAGCAAAATATTTGTTCAATGCTGAGCTCATTTCATTTTTCTGGGATATGCATAAAGTTATTGAATTTTGTGGCTAAATAGTTCACTGTTTCCAACTATGGTTTTGTGGTAGTAGAGAATAGAACATACTAAGCAGGTTGGAAACAGATAAAACTAATTAAGTGTACCCATTGTGTCTTGCTATTTACTCATTAAAAATAAATTTGTAGGTACACTTTTCAAATTAATATCACAATTCAACTCTGCGAATATATTTATAAACAAACAATTATTAGGAAATTTTTTTTGACAAAAGTAAAGCAAAATATTTGTTCAATGCTGAGCCCATTTAGTTTTGATGGGATATGCATAAATACCTTGAATTTTGTGGATAAATATTTCACTGCTTCCAACTATGGTTTTGTGGTAGTGGAGAATAGAACATACTAAGCAGGTTGGAAACAGATAAAACTAATTAAGTGTACCCATTGTTTCTTGCTATTTACTCATTAAAAATAAAGTTGTAGGTACACGTTTCAAATTAATATCACAATTTAACTCTGCGAATACATTTATCAAAAAACAGTTATTAGGAAATTTCCTTTGACAAAAGTAAAGCAAAATATTTGTTCAATGCTGAGCCCATTTAGTTTTGCTGGTATATGCATAAATAACTTGAATTTGTTGGATAAATATTTCACTGCTTCCAACTATGGTTTTGTGGAAGTAGAGAATAGAGCATACTAAGCAGGTTGGAAACAGATAAAACTCATTAAGTGTACCCATTGTTTCTTTGTATTTACTCATTATAAATAAAGTTGTAGGTACACGTTTCAAATTAATATCACAATTCAACTCTGCGAATATATTTATAAACAAACAATTTATAGGAAATTTCCTCTGACAAAAGTAAAGCAAAATATTTGTTCAATGCTGAGCCCATTTAATTTTGCTGGGATATGCATAAATAACTTGAATTTTGTGGATAAATATTTCACTGCTTCCAACTATGGTTTTGTGGAAGTAGAGAATAGAGCATACTAAGCAGGTTGGAAACAGATAAAACTAATTAAGTGTACCCATTGTTTCTTTGTATTTACTCATTAAAAATAAAGTTGTAGCTCCACGTTTCAAACTAATATCACAATTCAACTCTGCGAATACATTTATAAACAACCAATTATTAGGAAATTTCCTCTGACAAAAGTAAAGCAAAATATTTGTTCAATGCTGAGCTCTTTTCATTTTTCTGGAATATGCATAAAGATATTGAATTTTGTGGATAAATAGTTCACTGCTTCTAACTATGGTTTTTTGGTAGTAGCGAATAGAACATACTAAGCAGGTTGAAAACAGATAAAACTAGTTAAGTGTGCCAATTGTTTCTTGGTATTTACTCATTAAAAATAAAATTGTAGGTACACGTTTCAAATTAATATCACAATTCAACTCTGCGAATATATTTATAAACAAACAATTTATAGGAAATTTCCTCTGACAAAAGTAAAGCAAAATATTTGTTCAATGCTGAGCCCATTTAATTTTGCTGGGATATGCATAAATAACTTGAATTTTGTGGATAAATATTTCACTGCTTCCAACTATGGTTTTGTGGAAGTAGAGAATAGAGCATACTAAGCAATTTGGAAACAGATAAAACTAATTAAGTGTACCCATTGTTTCTTTGTATTTACACATTAAAAATAAAGTTGTAGCTCCACGTTTCAAATTAATATCACAATCCAACTCTGCGAATACATTTATAAACAACCAATTATTAGGAAATTTCCTTTGACAAAAGTAAAGCAAAATATTTGTTCAATACTGAGCTCTTTTCATTTTTCTGAAATATGCATAAAGATATTGAATTTTGTGGATAAATAGTTCACTGCTTCTAACTATGGTTTTTTGGTAGTAGAGAATAGAACATACTAAGCAGGTTGAAAACAGATAAAACTAGTTAAGTGTGCCAATTGTTTCTTGGTATTTACTCATTAAAAATAAAGTTGTAGCTCCACGTTTAAAATTAACAACAGAATTAAATTCTCCGAATTCATTTATAAACAAACAATTATTAGGAAATTTCTTTGACAAAAGTAAAGCAAAATATTAGGGTTATTCCGGTCAATTTTAATAAATTTTAATATTTTGTTTTTAGGCTATTTGACCTATTCCAGTAAGAAATAAAAATATGTTAATTATTTCCATGAAACACTACAGCAAGCAGAAACAAAAATTAGCAAAACAAACGGAACAACTAAAATTTCTTTTGGAATGCAAAAAATATGATTTAACACCGAGCCACCTAACAAACGCAGTCAAAAACATAACCATCAACTCAACTTCACAGATTGTAAAACAACAACTTCACAAAACAAAGCTATTATTTCTCCGCAAAATATTAAACATAGAAATTACACAAACAAATATAAACATAAAAATAACGAAAGATTACATACATCACGCGGAAAAGACTCTTAAAGGCATTCTTAGCGAAACAGAGCTCAGAACATTCACAAGCAATCAAAACTTCTTAGGACAACGAATAGCAAAAGAGACACGGGATACTCATACATCGAAGATACAAAACTTGAAGCGACAACAACTACACAACCTCGGTACCGATACAAAGAACGACTGGTTTGTGAACAAAACAAATATACACTTCCCCGAAGAAACCAAGTGGTTGCTCTCTCTTGGAACAAAATTTACGATTCCTACAACGAAAACGAATTTTACCCCAGTACACATAATTGCAGAAATGGAGCAAATCATACAGACTCTAGACGACGAGCGAACGAAGGAAATAGCGAGAAACAGACTAAGTAATCGAATACTCCAGTTTAAAAGGAACATCAAACACAACTCAGCAGAAAAGTTTATAACAGAGGTGTATAACAAAAGCAAAACTTTCCTAAAGCAATACAAAAACAAAATAGAGATAACAGAAGCAGACAAAGGGAAAAAGACAGTCGTACTTTACAAAAAAGACTACAACGCGAAAATGAACGACTTACTGCAAGACAAAAAACACATACAGAGCAACCAGAACTGATCCAACACACGCACTACAAAAGAAAAACAATAACATCGTCAACGCTTTATACAAAAACAAATACATCTCTGCGAAAGAAAAACAGAAACTTTCATGCTCATCAGCCAATGCGCCGAGACTCTATGGATTACCAAAAATACATAAGCCTAACTTCCCCCTCCGTCCAATCGCATCCTCTTTGAACGTTCCGTGCTATCAGCTATCCAGGTATGTAGGCAACATAATAAAGAATATAATATGTGAAAAATACAATATAAAGAATGCGTTTGACTTAAAAGAGAGGCTTCATGGCATTAGTGTCGCCGAAGACGAAGTTTTAGTATCTTTTGATGTCATATCCCTTTTTACTAACATTCCAACTTATCTCGCTATCAACATTATTATGAAAAAATTGGAGAAAATACAAAATACAACGAACATACCCAAAAACAAATTCCGTGACATACTAAACTTTTGTCTCATGGACAACAACTATTTCATGTGTAACAACACAATATATACCCAAATGTTTGGAATGCCCATGGGCAACCCCCTCTCCCCAACTATAGCAGATATAATTATGGATGATTTAATCGAGAACACTTTCGCAACATTAAAGCAACAACACAATACGAAAATAAAGTTTCTGGTCAAATATGTAGACGACATATTGGCAATAGTCACCCGCAACGATTTGGAAATAATTTTAAATACGCTCAACAGCTACCACAATAAGTTACAATTCACCCTGGAAGTAGAGCAAAATCACAGCATCCCCTTTCTTGACGTCAAGATCCACAAAAATAATGGATCTCTTAGTAAAGTAAAGCAAAATATTTGTTCAATGCTGACCTCATTTCATTTTTCTGGAATATGCATAAAGATATTGAATTTTGTGGATAAATAGTTCACTACTTCCAACTATGGTTTTGTGGTAGTCGAGAATAGAACATACTAAGCAGGTTGGAAACAGATAAAACTAATTAAGTGTACCAATTGTTTCTTGGTATTTACTCATTAAAAATAAAGTTGTAGCTCCACGTTTAAAATTAACAACAGAATTAAACTCTACGAATTCATTTATAAACAAACAATTATTAGGAAACTTCTTTGACAAAAGTAAAGCAAAATATTTGTTCAATGCTGAACTCATTTAATTTTTCTGGAATATGCATAAAGATATTGAATTTTGTGGATAAATAGTTCACTACTTCCAACTATGGTTTTGTGGTAGTCGAGAATAGAACATACTAAGCAGGTTGGAAGCAGATAAAACTAATTAAGTGTACCAATTGTTTCTTGGTATTTACTCATTAAAAATAAAGTTGTAGCTCCACGTTTAAAATTAACAACAGAATTAAACTCTCCGAATTCATTTATAAACAAACAATTATTAGGAAACTTCTTTGACAAAAGTAAAGCAAAATATTTGTTCAATGCTGAACTCATTTCATTTTTCTGGAATATGCATAAAGATATTGAATTTTGTGGATAAATAGTTCACTACTTCCAACTATGGTTTTGTGGTAGTCGAGAATAGAACATACTAAGCAGGTTGGAAACAGATAAAACTAATTAAGTGTACCAATTGTTTCTTGGTATTTACTCATTAAAAATAAAGTTGTAGCTCCACGTTTAAAATTAACAACAGAATTAAACTCTCCGAATTCATTTATAAACAAACAATTATTAGGAAACTTCTTTGACAAAAGTAAAGCAAAATATTTGTTCAATGCTGAACTCATTTCATTTTTCTGGAATATGCATAAAGATATTGAATTTTGTGGATAAATAGTTCACTACTTCCAACTATGGTTTTGTGGTAGTCGAGAATAGAACATACTAAGCAGGTTGGAAACAGATAAAACTAATTAAGTGTACCAATTGTTTCTTGGTATTTACTCATTAAAAATAAAGTTGTAGATCCACGTTTAAAATTAACAACAGAATTAAACTCTCCGAATTCATTTATAAACAAACAATTATTAGGAAACTTCTTTGACAAAAGTAAAGCAAAATATTTGTTCAATGCTGAACTCATTTCATTTTTCTGGAATATGCATAAAGATATTGAATTTTGTGGATAAATAGTTCACTACTTCCAACTATGGTTTTGTGGTAGTCGAGAATAGAACATACTAAGCAGGTTGGAAACAGATAAAACTAATTAAGTGTACCAATTGTTTCTTGGTATTTACTCATTAAAAATAAAGTTGTAGCTCCACGTTTAAAATTAACAACAGAATTAAACTCTCCGAATTCATTTATAAACAAACAATTATTAGGAAACTTCTTTGACAAAAGTAAAGCAAAATATTTGTTCAATGCTGAACTCATTTCATTTTTCTGGAATATGCATAAAGATATTGAATTTTGTGGATAAATAGTTCACTACTTCCAACTATGGTTTTGTGGTAGTCGAGAATAGAACATACTAAGCAGGTTGGAAACAGATAAAACTAATTAAGTGTACCAATTGTTTCTTGGTATTTACTCATTAAAAATAAAGTTGTAGATCCACGTTTAAAATTAACAACAGAATTAAACTCTCCGAATTCATTTATAAACAAACAATTATTAGGAAACTTCTTTGACAAAAGTAAAGCAAAATATTTGTTCAATGCTGAACTCATTTCATTTTTCTGGAATATGCATAAAGATATTGAATTTTGTGGATAAATAGTTCACTACTTCCAACTATGGTTTTGTGGTAGTAGAGAATAGAACATCCTAAGCAGGTTGGAAACAGATAAAACTAATTAAGTGTACCAATTGTTTCTTGGTATTTACTCATTAAAAATAAAGTTGTAGCTCCACGTTTAAAATTAACAACAGAATTAAACTCTCCGAATTCATTTATAAACAAACAATTATTAGGAAACTTCTTTGACAAAAGTAAAGCAAAATATTTGTTCAATGCTGAACTCATTTCATTTTTCTGGAATATGCATAAAGATATTGAATTTTGTGGATAAATAGTTCACTACTTCCAACTATGGTTTTGTGGTAGTCGAGAATAGAACATACTAAGCAGGTTGGAAACAGATAAAACTAATTAAGTGTACCAATTGTTTCTTGGTATTTACTCATTAAAAATAAAGTTGTAGCTCCACGTTTAAAATTAACAACAGAATTAAACTCTCCGAATTCATTTATAAACAAACAATTATTAGGAAACTTCTTTGACAAAAGTAAAGCAAAATATTTGTTCAATGCTGAACTCATTTCATTTTTCTGGAATATGCATAAAGATATTGAATTTTGTGGATAAATAGTTCACTACTTCCAACTATGGTTTTGTGGTAGTCGAGAATAGAACATACTAAGCAGGTTGGAAACAGATAAAACTAATTAAGTGTACCAATTGTTTCTTGGTATTTACTCATTAAAAATAAAGTTGTAGCTCCACGTTTAAAATTAACAACAGAATTAAACTCTCCGAATTCATTTATAAACAAACAATTATTAGGAAACTTCTTTGACAAAAGTAAAGCAAAATATTTGTTCAATGCTGAACTCATTTCATTTTTCTGGAATATGCATAAAGATATTGAATTTTGTGGATAAATAGTTCACTACTTCCAAGTATGGTTTTGTGGTAGTCGAGAATAGAACATACTAAGCAGGTTGGAAACAGATAAAACTAATTAAGTGTACCAATTATTTCTTGGTATTTACTCATTAAAAATAAAGTTGTAGCTCCACGTTTAAAATTAACAACAGAATTAAACTCTCCGAATTCATTTATAAACAAACAATTATTAGGAAACTTCTTTGACAAAAGTAAAGCAAAATATTTATTGAATGCTGAACTCATTTAATTTTTCTGGAATATGCATAAAGATATTGAATTTTGTGGATAAATAGTTCACTACTTCCAACTATGGTTTTGTGGTAGTCGAGAATAGAACATACTAAGCAGGTTGGAAGCAGATAAAACTAATTAAGTGTACCAATTGTTTCTTGGTATTTACTCATTAAAAATAAAGTTGTAGCTCCACGTTTAAAATTAACAACATAAATAAACTCTCCGAATTCATTTATAAACAAACAATTATTAGGAAACTTCTTTAACAAAAGTAAAGCAAAATATTTGTTCAATGCTGAACTCATTTCATTTTTCTGGAATATGCATAAAGATATTGAATTTTGTGGATAAATAGTTCACTACTTCCAACTATGGTTTTGTGGTAGTCGAGAATAGAACATACTAAGCAGGTTGGAAACAGATAAAACTAATTAAGTGTACCAATTGTTTCTTGGTATTTACTCATTAAAAATAAAGTTGTAGCTCCACGTTTAAAATTAACAACAGAATTAAACTCTCCGAATTCATTTATAAACAAACAATTATTAGGAAACTTCTTTGACAAAAGTAAAGCAAAATATTTGTTCAATGCTGAACTCATTTCATTTTTCTGGAATATGCATAAAGATATTGAATTTTGTGGATATATAGTTCACTGCTTCCAACTATGGTTTTGTGGTAGTAGAGAATAGAACATACTAAGCAGGTTGGAAACAGATAAAACTAATTAAGTGTACCAATTGTTTCTTGGTATTTACTCATTAAAAATAAAGTTGTAGCTCCACGTTTAAAATTAACAACAGAATTAAACTCTCCGAATTCATTTATAAACAAACAATTATTAGGAAACTTCTTTGACAAAAGTAAAGCAAAATATTTGTTCAATGCTGAACTCATTTCATTTTTCTGGAATATGCATAAAGATATTGAATTTTGTGGATAAATAGTTCACTACTTCCAACTATGGTTTTGTGGTAGTCGAGAATAGAACATACTAAGCAGGTTGGAAACAGATAAAACTAATTAAGTGTACCAATTGTTTCTTGGTATTTACTCATTAAAAATAAAGTTGTAGCTCCACGTTTAAAATTAACAACAGAATTAAACTCTCCGAATTCATTTATAAACAAACAATTATTAGGAAACTTCTTTGACAAAAGTAAAGCAAAATATTTGTTCAATGCTGAACTCATTTCATTTTTCTGGAATATGCATAAAGATATTGAATTTTGTGGATAAATAGTTCACTACTTCCAACTATGGTTTTGTGGTAGTCGAGAATAGAACATACTAAGCAGGTTGGAAACAGATAAAACTAATTAAGTGTACCAATTGTTTCTTGGTATTTACTCATTAAAAATAAAGTTGTAGCTCCACGTTTAAAATTAACAACAGAATTAAACTCTCCGAATTCATTTATAAACAAACAATTATTAGGAAACTTCTTTGACAAAAGTAAAGCAAAATATTTGTTCAATGCTGAACTCATTTCATTTTTCTGGAATATGCATAAAGATATTGAATTTTGTGGATAAATAGTTCACTACTTCCAACTATGGTTTTGTGGTAGTCGAGAATAGAACATACTAAGCAGGTTGGAAACAGATAAAACTAATTAAGTGTACCAATTGTTTCTTGGTATTTACTCATTTAAAATAAAGTTGTAGCTCCACGTTTAAAATTAACAACAGAATTAAACTCTCCGAATTCATTTATAAACAAACAATTATTAGGAAACTTCTTTGACAAAAGTAAAGCAAAATATTTACTGAATGCTGAACTCTTTTCATTTTTCTGGAATATGCATAAAGATATTGAATTTTGTGGATAAATAGTTCACTACTTCCAACTATGGTTTTGTGGTAGTCGAGAATAGAACATACTAAGCAGGTTGGAAACAGATAAAACTAATTAAGTGTACCAATTGTTTCTTGGTATTTACTCATTAAAAATAAAGTTGTAGCTCCACGTTTAAAATTAACAACAGAATTAAACTCTCCGAATTCATTTATAAACAAACAATTATTAGGAAACTTCTTTGACAAAAGTAAAGCAAAATATTTGTTCAATGCTGAACTCATTTCATTTTTCTGGAATATGCATAAAGATATTGAATTTTGTGGATAAATAGTTCACTACTTCCAACTATGGTTTTGTGGTAGTCGAGAATAGAACATACTAAGCAGGTTGGAAACAGATAAAACTAATTAAGTGTACCAATTGTTTCTTGGTATTTACTCATTAAAAATAAAGTTGTAGCTCCACGTTTAAAATTAACAACAGAATTAAACTCTCCGAATTCATTTATAAAAAAACAATTATTAGGAAACTTCTTTGACAAAAGTAAAGCAAAATATTTGTTCAATGCTGAACTCATTTCATTTTTCTGGAATATGCATAAAGATATTGAATTTTGTGGATAAATAGTTCACTACTTCCAACTATGGTTTTGTGGTAGTCGAGAATAGAACATACTAAGCAGGTTGGAAACAGATAAAACTAATTAAGTGTACCAATTGTTTCTTGGTATTTACTCATTAAAAATAAAGTTGTAGCTCCACGTTTAAAATTAACAACAGAATTAAACTCTCCGAATTCATTTATAAAAAAACAATTATTAGGAAACTTCTTTGACAAAAGTAAAGCAAAATATTTACTGAATGCTGAACTCATTTCATTTTTCTGGAATATGCATAAAGATATTGAATTTTGTGGATAAATAGTTCACTACTTCCAACTATGGTTTTGTGGTAGTCGAGAATAGAACATACTAAGCAGGTTGGAAACAGATAAAACTAATTAAGTGTACCAATTGTTTCTTGGTATTTACTCATTAAAAATAAAGTTGTAGCTCCACGTTTAAAATTAACAACAGAATTAAACTCTCCGAATTCATTTATAAAAAAACAATTATTAGGAAACTTCTTTGACAAAAGTAAAGCAAAATATTTGTTCAATGCTGAACTCATTTCATTTTTCTGGAATATGCATAAAGATATTGAATTTTGTGGATAAATAGTTCACTGCTTCCAACTATGGTTTTGTGGTAGTCGAGAATAGAACATACTAAGCAGGTTGGAAACAGATAAAACTAATTAAGTGTACCAATTGTTTCTTGGTATTTACTCATTAAAAATAAAGTTGTAGCTCCACGTTTAAAATTAACAACAGAATTAAACTCTCCGAATTCATTTATAAAAAAACAATTATTAGGAAACTTCTTTGACAAAAGTAAAGCAAAATATTTACTGAATGCTGAACTCATTTCATTTTTCTGGAATATGCATAAAGATATTGAATTTTGTGGATAAATAGTTCACTACTTCCAACTATGGTTTTGTGGTAGTCGAGAATAGAACATACTAAGCAGGTTGGAAACAGATAAAACTAATTAAGTGTACCAATTGTTTCTTGGTATTTACTCATTAAAAATAAAGTTGTAGCTCCACGTTTAAAATTAACAACAGAATTAAACTCTCCGAATTCATTTATAAAAAAACAATTATTAGGAAATTTCTTTGACAAAAGTAAAGCAAAATATTTGTTCAATGCTGAACTCATTTCATTTTTCTGGAATATGCATAAAGATATTGAATTTTGTGGATAAATAGTTCACTGCTTCCAACTATGGTTTTGTGGTAGTCGAGAATAGAACATACTAAGCAGGTTGGAAACAGATAAAACTAATTAAGTGTACCAATTGTTTCTTGGTATTTACTCATTAAAAATAAAGTTGTAGCTCCACGTTTAAAATTAACAACAGAATTAAACTCTCCGAATTCATTTATAAAAAAACAATTATTAGGAAACTTCTTTGACAAAAGTAAAGCAAAATATTTACTGAATGCTGAACTCATTTCATTTTTCTGGAATATGCATAAAGATATTGAATTTTGTGGATAAATAGTTCACTACTTCCAACTATGGTTTTGTGGTAGTCGAGAATAGAACATACTAAGCAGGTTGGAAACAGATAAAACTAATTAAGTGTACCAATTGTTTCTTGGTATTTACTCATTAAAAATAAAGTTGTAGCTCCACGTTTAAAATTAACAACAGAATTAAACTCTCCGAATTCATTTATAAAAAAACAATTATTAGGAAACTTCTTTGACAAAAGTAAAGCAAAATATTTGTTCAATGCTGAACTCATTTCATTTTTCTGGAATATGCATAAAGATATTGAATTTTGTGGATAAATAGTTCACTACTTCCAACTATGGTTTTGTGGTAGTCGAGAATAGAACATACTAAGCAGGTTGGAAACAGATAAAACTAATTAAGTGTACCAATTGTTTCTTGGAATTTACTCATTAAAAATAAAGTTGTAGCTCCACGTTTAAAATTAACAACAGAATTAAACTCTCCGAATTCATTTATAAACAAACAATTATTAGGAAACTTCTTTGACAAAAGTAAAGCAAAATATTTGTTCAATGCTGAACTCATTTCATTTTTCTGGAATATGCATAAAGATATTGAATTTTGTGGATAAATAGTTCACTACTTCCAACTATGGTTTTGTGGTAGTCGAGAATAGAACATACTAAGCAGGTTGGAAACAGATAAAACTAATTAAGTGTACCAATTGTTTCTTGGTATTTACTCATTAAAAATAAAGTTGTAGCTCCACGTTTAAAATTAACAACAGAATTAAACTCTCCGAATTCATTTATAAAAAAACAATTATTAGGAAACTTCTTTGACAAAAGTAAAGCAAAATATTTACTGAATGCTGAACTCATTTCATTTTTCTGGAATATGCATAAAGATATTGAATTTTGTGGATAAATAGTTCACTACTTCCAACTATGGTTTTGTGGTAGTCGAGAATAGAACATACTAAGCAGGTTGGAAACAGATAAAACTAATTAAGTGTACCAATTGTTTCTTGGTATTTACTCATTAAAAATAAAGTTGTAGCTCCACGTTTAAAATTAACAACAGAATTAAACTCTCCGAATTCATTTATAAAAAAACAATTATTAGGAAACTTCTTTGACAAAAGTAAAGCAAAATATTTACTGAATGCTGAACTCATTTCATTTTTCTGGAATATGCATAAAGATATTGAATTTTGTGGATAAATAGTTCACTACTTCCAACTATGGTTTTGTGGTAGTCGAGAATAGAACATACTAAGCAGGTTGGAAACAGATAAAACTAATTAAGTGTACCAATTGTTTCTTGGTATTTACTCATTAAAAATAAAGTTGTAGCTCCACGTTTAAAATTAACAACAGAATTAAACTCTCCGAATTCATTTATAAAAAAACAATTATTAGGAAACTTCTTTGACAAAAGTAAAGCAAAATATTTGTTCAATGCTGAACTCATTTCATTTTTCTGGAATATGCATAAAGATATTGAATTTTGTGGATAAATAGTTCACTACTTCCAACTATGGTTTTGTGGTAGTCGAGAATAGAACATACTAAGCAGGTTGGAAACAGATAAAACTAATTAAGTGTACCAATTGTTTCTTGGTATTTACTCATTAAAAATAAAGTTGTAGCTCCACGTTTAAAATTAACAACAGAATTACACTCTCCGAATTCATTTATAAAAAAACAATTATTAGGAAACTTCTTTGACAAAAGTAAAGCAAAATATTTACTGAATGCTGAACTCATTTCATTTTTCTGGAATATGCATAAAGATATTGAATTTTGTGGATAAATAGTTCACTAATTCCAACTATGGTTTTGTGGTAGTCGAGAATAGAACATACTAAGCAGGTTGGAAACAGATAAAACTAATTAAGTGTACCAATTGTTTCTTGGTATTTACTCATTAAAAATAAAGTTGTAGCTCCACGTTTAAAATTAACAACAGAATTAAACTCTCCGAATTCATTTATAAAAAAACAATTATTAGGAAACTTCTTTGACAAAAGTAAAGCAAAATATTTGTTCAATGCTGAACTCATTTCATTTTTCTGGAATATGCATAAAGATATTGAATTTTGTGGATAAATAGTTCACTACTTCCAACTATGGTTTTGTGGTAGTCGAGAATAGAACATACTAAGCAGGTTGGAAACAGATAAAACTAATTAAGTGTACCAATTGTTTCTTGGTATTTACTCATTAAAAATAAAGTTGTAGCTCCACGTTTAAAATTAACAACAGAATTAAACTCTCCGAATTCATTTATAAACAAACAATTATTAGGAAACTTCTTTGACAAAAGTAAAGCAAAATATTTGTTCAATGCTGAACTCATTTCATTTTTCTGGAATATGCATAAAGATATTGAATTTTGTGGATAAATAGTTCACTACTTCCAACTATGGTTTTGTGGTAGTCGAGAATAGAACATACTAAGCAGGTTGGAAACAGATAAAACTAATTAAGTGTACCAATTGTTTCTTGGTATTTACTCATTAAAAATAAAGTTGTAGCTCCACGTTTAAAATTAACAACAGAATTAAACTCTCCGAATTCATTTATAAACAAACAATTATTAGGAAACTTCTTTGACAAAAGTAAAGCAAAATATTTGTTCAATGCTGAACTCATTTCATTTTTCTGGAATATGCATAAAGATATTGAATTTTGTGGATAAATAGTTCACTGCTTCCAACTATGGTTTTGTGGTAGTAGAGAATAGAACATCCTAAGCAGGTTGGAAACAGATAAAACTAATTAAGTGTACCAATTGTTTCTTGGTATTTACTCATTAAAAATAAAGTTGTAGATCCACGTTTAAAATTAACAACAGAATTAAACTCTCCGAATTCATTTATAAACAAACAATTATTAGGAAACTTCTTTGACAAAAGTAAAGCAAAATATTTGTTCAATGCTGAACTCATTTCATTTTTCTGGAATATGCATAAAGATATTGAATTTTGTGGATAAATAGTTCACTACTTCCAACTATGGTTTTGTGGTAGTCGAGAATAGAACATACTAAGCAGGTTGGAAACAGATAAAACTAATTAAGTGTACCAATTGTTTCTTGGTATTTACTCATTAAAAATAAAGTTGTAGCTCCACGTTTAAAATTAACAACAGAATTAAACTCTCCGAATTCATTTATAAACAAACAATTATTAGGAAACTTCTTTGACAAAAGTAAAGCAAAATATTTGTTCAATGCTGAACTCATTTCATTTTTCTGGAATATGCATAAAGATATTGAATTTTGTGGATAAATAGTTCACTACTTCCAACTATGGTTTTGTGGTAGTCGAGAATAGAACATACTAAGCAGGTAGGAAACAGATAAAACTAATTAAGTGTACCAATTGTTTCTTGGTATTTACTCATTAAAAATAAAGTTGTAGCTCCACGTTTAAAATTAACAACAGAATTAAACTCTCCGAATTCATTTATAAACAAACAATTATTAGGAAACTTCTTTGACAAAAGTAAAGCAAAATATTTGTTCAATGCTGAACTCATTTCATTTTTCTGGAATATGCATAAAGATATTGAATTTTGTGGATAAATAGTTCACTACTTCCAAGTATGGTTTTGTGGTAGTCGAGAATAGAACATACTAAGCAGGTTGGAAACAGATAAAACTAATTAAGTGTACCAATTGTTTCTTGGTATTTACTCATTAAAAATAAAGTTGTAGCTCCACGTTTAAAATTAACAACAGAATTAAACTCTCCGAATTCATTTATAAACAAACAATTATTAGGAAACTTCTTTGACAAAAGTAAAGCAAAATATTTATTGAATGCTGAACTCATTTAATTTTTCTGGAATATGCATAAAGATATTGAATTTTGTGGATAAATAGTTCACTACTTCCAACTATGGTTTTGTGGTAGTCGAGAATAGAACATACTAAGCAGGTTGGAAGCAGATAAAACTAATTAAGTGTACCAATTGTTTCTTGGTATTTACTCATTAAAAATAAAGTTGTAGCTCCACGTTTAAAATTAACAACATAATTAAACTCTCCGAATTCATTTATAAACAAACAATTATTAGGAAACTTCTTTAACAAAAGTAAAGCAAAATATTTGTTCAATGCTGAACTCATTTCATTTTTCTGGAATATGCATAAAGATATTGAATTTTGTGGATAAATAGTTCACTACTTCCAACTATGGTTTTGTGGTAGTCGAGAATAGAACATACTAAGCAGGTTGGAAACAGATAAAACTAATTAAGTGTACCAATTGTTTCTTGGTATTTACTCATTAAAAATAAAGTTGTAGCTCCACGTTTAAAATTAACAACAGAATTAAACTCTCCGAATTCATTTATAAACAAACAATTATTAGGAAACTTCTTTGACAAAAGTAAAGCAAAATATTTGTTCAATGCTGAACTCATTTCATTTTTCTGGAATATGCATAAAGATATTGAATTTTGTGGATAAATAGTTCACTACTTCCAACTATGGTTTTGTGGTAGTCGAGAATAGAACATACTAAGCAGGTAGGAAACAGATAAAACTAATTAAGTGTACCAATTGTTTCTTGGTATTTACTCATTAAAAATAAAGTTGTAGCTCCACGTTTAAAATTAACAACAGAATTAAACTCTCCGAATTCATTTATAAACAAACAATTATTAGGAAACTTCTTTGACAAAAGTAAAGCAAAATATTTGTTCAATGCTGAACTCATTTCATTTTTCTGGAATATGCATAAAGATATTGAATTTTGTGGATAAATAGTTCACTACTTCCAAGTATGGTTTTGTGGTAGTCGAGAATAGAACATACTAAGCAGGTTGGAAACAGATAAAACTAATTAAGTGTACCAATTGTTTCTTGGTATTTACTCATTAAAAATAAAGTTGTAGCTCCACGTTTAAAATTAACAACAGAATTAAACTCTCCGAATTCATTTATAAACAAACAATTATTAGGAAACTTCTTTGACAAAAGTAAAGCAAAATATTTATTGAATGCTGAACTCATTTAATTTTTCTGGAATATGCATAAAGATATTGAATTTTGTGGATAAATAGTTCACTACTTCCAACTATGGTTTTGTGGTAGTCGAGAATAGAACATACTAAGCAGGTTGGAAGCAGATAAAACTAATTAAGTGTACCAATTGTTTCTTGGTATTTACTCATTAAAAATAAAGTTGTAGCTCCACGTTTAAAATTAACAACATAATTAAACTCTCCGAATTCATTTATAAACAAACAATTATTAGGAAACTTCTTTGACAAAAGTAAAGCAAAATATTTGTTCAATGCTGAACTCATTTCATTTTTCTGGAATATGCATAAAGATATTGAATTTTGTGGATAAATAGTTCACTACTTCCAACTATGGTTTTGTGGTAGTCGAGAATAGAACATACTAAGCAGGTTGGAAGCAGATAAAACTAATTAAGTGTACCAATTGTTTCTTGGTATTTACTCATTAAAAATAAAGTTGTAGCTCCACGTTTAAAATTAACAACAGAATTAAACTCTCCGAATTCATTTATAAACAAACAATTATTAGGAAACTTCTTTGACAAAAGTAAAGCAAAATATTTATTGAATGCTGAACTCATTTAATTTTTCTGGAATATGCATAAAGATATTGAATTTTGTGGATAAATAGTTCACTACTTCCAACTATGGTTTTGTGGTAGTCGAGAATAGAACATACTAAGCAGGTTGGAAGCAGATAAAACTAATTAAGTGTACCAATTGTTTCTTGGTATTTACTCATTAAAAATAAAGTTGTAGCTCCACGTTTAAAATTAACAACATAATTAAACTCTCCGAATTCATTTATAAACAAACAATTATTAGGAAACTTCTTTAACAAAAGTAAAGCAAAATATTTGTTCAATGCTGAACTCATTTCATTTTTCTGGAATATGCATAAAGATATTGAATTTTGTGGATAAATAGTTCACTACTTCCAACTATGGTTTTGTGGTAGTCGAGAATAGAACATACTAAGCAGGTAGGAAACAGATAAAACTAATTAAGTGTACCAATTGTTTCTTGGTATTTACTCATTAAAAATAAAGTTGTAGCTCCACGTTTAAAATTAACAACAGAATTAAACTCTCCGAATTCATTTATAAACAAACAATTATTAGGAAACTTCTTTGACAAAAGTAAAGCAAAATATTTGTTCAATGCTGAACTCATTTCATTTTTCTGGAATATGCATAAAGATATTGAATTTTGTGGATAAATAGTTCACTGCTTCCAACTATGGTTTTGTGGTAGTAGAGAATAGAACATACTAAGCAGGTTGGAAACAGATAAAACTAATTAAGTGTACCAATTGTTTCTTGGTATTTACTCATTAAAAATAAAGTTGTAGCTCCACGTTTAAAATTAACAACATAATTAAACTCTCCGAATTCATTTATAAACAAACAATTATTAGGAAAGTTCTTTGACAAAAGTAAAGCAAAATATTTGTTCAATGCTGAACTCATTTCATTTTTCTGGAATATGCATAAAGATATTGAATTTTGTGGATAAATAGTTCACTGCTTCCAACTATGGTTTTGTGGTAGTAGAGAATAGAACATACTAAGCAGGTTGGAAGCAGATAAAACTAATTAAGTGTACCAATTGTTTCTTGGTATTTACTCATTAAAAATAAAGTTGTAGCTCCACGTTTAAAATTAACAACATAATTAAACTCTCCGAATTCATTTATAAACAAACAATTATTAGGAAACTTCTTTAACAAAAGTAAAGCAAAATATTTGTTCAATGCTGAACTCATTTCATTTTTCTGGAATATGCATAAAGATATTGAATTTTGTGGATAAATAGTTCACTACTTCCAACTATGGTTTTGTGGTAGTAGAGAATAGAACATACTAAGCAGGTTGGAAGCAGATAAAACTAATTAAGTGTACCAATTGTTTCTTGGTATTTACTCATTAAAAATAAAGTTGTAGCTCCACGTTTAAAATTAACAACATAATTAAACTCTCCGAATTCATTTATAAACAAACAATTATTAGGAAAGTTCTTTGACAAAAGTAAAGCAAAATATTTGTTCAATGCTGAACTCATTTCATTTTTCTGGAATATGCATAAAGATATTGAATTTTGTGGATAAATAGTTCACTGCTTCCAACTATGGTTTTGTGGTAGTAGAGAATAGAACATACTAAGCAGGTTGGAAGCAGATAAAACTAATTAAGTGTACCAATTGTTTCTTGGTATTTACTCATTAAAAATAAAGTTGTAGCTCCACGTTTAAAATTAACAACATAATTAAACTCTCCGAATTCATTTATAAACAAACAATTATTAGGAAACTTCTTTGACAAAAGTAAAGCAAAATATTTGTTCAATGCTGAACTCATTTCATTTTTCTGGAATATGCATAAAGATATTGAATTTTGTGGATAAATAGTTCACTGCTTCCAACTATGGTTTTGTGGTAGTAGAGAATAGAACATACTAAGCAGGTTGGAAGCAGATAAAACTAATTAAGTGTACCAATTGTTTCTTGGTATTTACTCATTAAAAATAAAGTTGTAGCTCCACGTTTAAAATTAACAACATAATTAAACTCTCCGAATTCATTTATAAACAAACAATTATTAGGAAACTTCTTTAACAAAAGTAAAGCAAAATATTTGTTCAATGCTGAACTCATTTCATTTTTCTGGAATATGCATAAAGATATTGAATTTTGTGGATAAATAGTTCACTACTTCCAACTATGGTTTTGTGGTAGTCGAGAATAGAACATACTAAGCAGGTAGGAAACAGATAAAACTAATTAAGTGTACCAATTGTTTCTTGGTATTTACTCATTAAAAATAAAGTTGTAGCTCCACGTTTAAAATTAACAACAGAATTAAACTCTCCGAATTCATTTATAAACAAACAATTATTAGGAAACTTCTTTGACAAAAGTAAAGCAAAATATTTGTTCAATGCTGAACTCATTTCATTTTTCTGGAATATGCATAAAGATATTGAATTTTGTGGATAAATAGTTCACTGCTTCCAACTATGGTTTTGTGGTAGTAGAGAATAGAACATACTAAGCAGGTTGGAAACAGATAAAACTAATTAAGTGTACCAATTGTTTCTTGGTATTTACTCATTAAAAATAAAGTTGTAGCTCCACGTTTAAAATTAACAACAGAATTAAACTCTCCGAATTCATTTATAAACAAACAATTATTAGGAAAGTTCTTTGACAAAAGTAAAGCAAAATATTTGTTCAATGCTGAACTCATTTCATTTTTCTGGAATATGCATAAAGATATTGAATTTTGTGGATAAATAGTTCACTACTTCCAACTATGGTTTTGTGGTAGTCGAGAATAGAACATACTAAGCAGGTTGGAAACAGATAAAACTAATTAAGTGTACCAATTGTTTCTTGGTATTTACTCATTAAAAATAAAGTTGTAGCTCCACGTTTAAAATTAACAACAGAATTAAACTCTCCGAATTCATTTATAAACAAACAATTATTAGGAAACTTCTTTGACAAAAGTAAAGCAAAATATTTGTTCAATGCTGAACTCATTTCATTTTTCTGGAATATGCATAAAGATATTGAATTTTGTGGATAAATAGTTCACTACTTCCAACTATGGTTTTGTGGTAGTCGAGAATAGAACATACTAAGCAGGTTGGAAACAGATAAAACTAATTAAGTGTACCAATTGTTTCTTGGTATTTACTCATTAAAAATAAAGTTGTAGCTCCACGTTTAAAATTAACAACAGAATTAAACTCTCCGAATTCATTTATAAACAAACAATTATTAGGAAACTTCTTTGACAAAAGTAAAGCAAAATATTTGTTCAATGCTGAACTCATTTCATTTTTCTGGAATATGCATAAAGATATTGAATTTTGTGGATAAATAGTTCACTACTTCCAACTATGGTTTTGTGGTAGTCGAGAATAGAACATACTAAGCAGGTTGGAAACAGATAAAACTAATTAAGTGTACCAATTGTTTCTTGGTATTTACTCATTAAAAATAAAGTTGTAGCTCCACGTTTAAAATTAACAACAGAATTAAACTCTCCGAATTCATTTATAAACAAACAATTATTAGGAAACTTCTTTGACAAAAGTAAAGCAAAATATTTGTTCAATGCTGAACTCATTTCATTTTTCTGGAATATGCATAAAGATATTGAATTTTGTGGATAAATAGTTCACTACTTCCAACTATGGTTTTGTGGTAGTCGAGAATAGAACATACTAAGCAGGTTGGAAACAGATAAAACTAATTAAGTGTACCAATTGTTTCTTGGTATTTACTCATTTAAAATAAAGTTGTAGCTCCACGTTTAAAATTAACAACAGAATTAAACTCTCCGAATTCATTTATAAACAAACAATTATTAGGAAACTTCTTTGACAAAAGTAAAGCAAAATATTTACTGAATGCTGAACTCATTTCATTTTTCTGGAATATGCATAAAGATATTGAATTTTGTGGATAAATAGTTCACTACTTCCAACTATGGTTTTGTGGTAGTCGAGAATAGAACATACTAAGCAGGTTGGAAACAGATAAAACTAATTAAGTGTACCAATTGTTTCTTGGTATTTACTCATTAAAAATAAAGTTGTAGCTCCACGTTTAAAATTAACAACAGAATTAAACTCTCCGAATTCATTTATAAACAAACAATTATTAGGAAACTTCTTTGACAAAAGTAAAGCAAAATATTTGTTCAATGCTGAACTCATTTCATTTTTCTGGAATATGCATAAAGATATTGAATTTTGTGGATAAATAGTTCACTACTTCCAACTATGGTTTTGTGGTAGTCGAGAATAGAACATACTAAGCAGGTTGGAAACAGATAAAACTAATTAAGTGTACCAATTGTTTCTTGGTATTTACTCATTAAAAATAAAGTTGTAGCTCCACGTTTAAAATTAACAACAGAATTAAACTCTCCGAATTCATTTATAAACAAACAATTATTAGGAAACTTCTTTGACAAAAGTAAAGCAAAATATTTGTTCAATGCTGAACTCATTTCATTTTTCTGGAATATGCATAAAGATATTGAATTTTGTGGATAAATAGTTCACTACTTCCAACTATGGTTTTGTGGTAGTCGAGAATAGAACATACTAAGCAGGTTGGAAACAGATAAAACTAATTAAGTGTACCAATTGTTTCTTGGTATTTACTCATTAAAAATAAAGTTGTAGCTCCACGTTTAAAATTAACAACAGAATTAAACTCTCCGAATTCATTTATAAACAAACAATTATTAGGAAACTTCTTTGACAAAAGTAAAGCAAAATATTTGTTCAATGCTGAACTCATTTCATTTTTCTGGAATATGCATAAAGATATTGAATTTTGTGGATAAATAGTTCACTACTTCCAACTATGGTTTTGTGGTAGTCGAGAATAGAACATACTAAGCAGGTTGGAAACAGATAAAACTAATTAAGTGTACCAATTGTTTCTTGGTATTTACTCATTAAAAATAAAGTTGTTGCTCCACGTTTAAAATTAACAACAGATTTAAACTCTCCGAATTCATTTATAAACAAACAATTATTAGGAAACTTCTTTGACAAAAGTAAAGCAAAATATTTGTTCAATGCTGAACTCATTTCATTTTTCTGGAATATGCATAAAGATATTGAATTTTGTGGATAAATAGTTCACTACTTCCAACTATGGTTTTGTGGTAGTCGAGAATAGAACATACTAAGCAGGTTGGAAACAGATAAAACTAATTAAGTGTACCAATTGTTTCTTGGTATTTACTCATTTAAAATAAAGTTGTAGCTCCACGTTTAAAATTAACAACAGAATTAAACTCTCCGAATTCATTTATAAACAAACAATTATTAGGAAACTTCTTTGACAAAAGTAAAGCAAAATATTTGTTCAATGCTGAACTCATTTCATTTTTCTGGAATATGCATAAAGATATTGAATTTTGTGGATAAATAGTTCACTACTTCCAACTATGGTTTTGTGGTAGTCGAGAATAGAACATACTAAGCAGGTTGGAAACAGATAAAACTAATTAAGTGTACCAATTGTTTCTTGGTATTTACTCATTAAAAATAAAGTTGTAGCTCCACGCTTAAAATTAACAACAGAATTAAACTCTCCGAATTCATTTATAAACAAACAATTATTAGGAAACTTCTTTGACAAAAGTAAAGCAAAATATTTACTGAATGCTGAACTCATTTCATTTTTCTGGAATATGCATAAAGATATTGAATTTTGTGGATAAATAGTTCACTACTTCCAACTATGGTTTTGTGGTAGTCGAGAATAGAACATACTAAGCAGGTTGGAAACAGATAAAACTAATTAAGTGTACCAATTGTTTCTTGGTATTTACTCATTAAAAATAAAGTTGTAGCTCCACGTTTAAAATTAACAACAGAATTAAACTCTCCGAATTCATTTATAAACAAACAATTATTAGGAAACTTCTTTGACAAAAGTAAAGCAAAATATTTACTGAATGCTGAACTCATTTCATTTTTCTGGAATATGCATAAAGATATTGAATTTTGTGGATAAATAGTTCACTACTTCCAACTATGGTTTTGTGGTAGTCGAGAATAGAACATACTAAGCAGGTGGAAACAGATAAAACTAATTAAGTGTACCAATTGTTTCTTGGTATTTACTCATTAAAAATAAAGTTGTAGCTCCACGTTTAAAATTAACAACAGAATTAAACTCTCCGAATTCATTTATAAACAAACAATTATTAGGAAACTTCTTTGACAAAAGTAAAGCAAAATATTTGTTCAATGCTGAACTCATTTCATTTTTCTGGAATATGCATAAAGATATTGAATTTTGTGGATAAATAGTTCACTACTTCCAACTATGGTTTTGTGGTAGTCGAGAATAGAACATACTAAGCAGGTTGGAAACAGATAAAACTAATTAAGTGTACCAATTGTTTCTTGGTATTTACTCATTTAAAATAAAGTTGTAGCTCCACGTTTAAAATTAACAACAGAATTAAACTCTCCGAATTCATTTATAAACAAACAATTATTAGGAAACTTCTTTGACAAAAGTAAAGCAAAATATTTGTTCAATGCTGAACTCATTTCATTTTTCTGGAATATGCATAAAGATATTGAATTTTGTGGATAAATAGTTCACTACTTCCAACTATGGTTTTGTGGTAGTCGAGAATAGAACATACTAAGCAGGTTGGAAACAGATAAAACTAATTAAGTGTACCAATTGTTTCTTGGTATTTACTCATTAAAAATAAAGTTGTAGCTCCACGTTTAAAATTAACAACAGAATTAAACTCTCCGAATTCATTTATAAACAAACAATTATTAGGAAACTTCTTTGACAAAAGTAAAGCAAAATATTTGTTCAATGCTGAACTCATTTCATTTTTCTGGAATATGCATAAAGATATTGAATTTTGTGGATAAATAGTTCACTACTTCCAACTATGGTTTTGTGGTAGTCGAGAATAGAACATACTAAGCAGGTTGGAAACAGATAAAACTAATTAAGTGTACCAATTGTTTCTTGGTATTTACTCATTTAAAATAAAGTTGTAGCTCCACGTTTAAAATTAACAACAGAATTAAACTCTCCGAATTCATTTATAAACAAACAATTATTAGGAAACTTCTTTGACAAAAGTAAAGCAAAATATTTGTTCAATGCTGAACTCATTTCATTTTTCTGGAATATGCATAAAGATATTGAATTTTGTGGATAAATAGTTCACTACTTCCAACTATGGTTTTGTGGTAGTCGAGAATAGAACATACTAAGCAGGTTGGAAACAGATAAAACTAATTAAGTGTACCAATTGTTTCTTGGTATTTACTCATTAAAAATAAAGTTGTAGCTCCACGTTTAAAATTAACAACAGAATTAAACTCTCCGAATTCATTTATAAACAAACAATTATTAGGAAACTTCTTTGACAAAAGTAAAGCAAAATATTTGTTCAATGCTGAACTCATTTCATTTTTCTGGAATATGCATAAAGATATTGAATTTTGTGGATAAATAGTTCAGTACTTCCAACTATGGTTTTGTGGTAGTCGAGAATAGAACATACTAAGCAGGTTGGAAACAGATAAAACTAATTAAGTGTACCAATTGTTTCTTGGTATTTACTCATTAAAAATAAAGTTGTAGCTCCACGTTTAAAATTAACAACAGAATTAAACTCTCCGAATTCATTTATAAACAAACAATTATTAGGAAACTTCTTTGACAAAAGTAAAGCAAAATATTTGTTCAATGCTGAACTCATTTCATTTTTCTGGAATATGCATAAAGATATTGAATTTTGTGGATAAATAGTTCACTACTTCCAACTATGGTTTTGTGGTAGTCGAGAATAGAACATACTAAGCAGGTTGGAAACAGATAAAACTAATTAAGTGTACCAATTGTTTCTTGGTATTTACTCATTAAAAATAAAGTTGTAGCTCCACGTTTAAAATTAACAACAGAATTAAACTCTCCGAATTCATTTATAAACAAACAATTATTAGGAAACTTCTTTGACAAAAGTAAAGCAAAATATTTACTGAATGCTGAACTCATTTCATTTTTCTGGAATATGCATAAAGATATTGAATTTTGTGGATAAATAGTTCACTACTTCCAACTATGGTTTTGTGGTAGTCGAGAATAGAACATACTAAGCAGGTTGGAAACAGATAAAACTAATTAAGTGTACCAATTGTTTCTTGGTATTTACTCATTTAAAATAAAGTTGTAGCTCCACGTTTAAAATTAACAACAGAATTAAACTCTCCGAATTCATTTATAAACAAACAATTATTAGGAAACTTCTTTGACAAAAGTAAAGCAAAATATTTGTTCAATGCTGAACTCATTTCATTTTTCTGGAATATGCATAAAGATATTGAATTTTGTGGATAAATAGTTCACTACTTCCAACTATGGTTTTGTGGTAGTCGAGAATAGAACATACTAAGCAGGTTGGAAACAGATAAAACTAATTAAGTGTACCAATTGTTTCTTGGTATTTACTCATTAAAAATAAAGTTGTAGCTCCACGTTTAAAATTAACAACAGAATTAAACTCTCCGAATTCATTTATAAACAAACAATTATTAGGAAACTTCTTTGACAAAAGTAAAGCAAAATATTTGTTCAATGCTGAACTCATTTCATTTTTCTGGAATATGCATAAAGATATTGAATTTTGTGGATAAATAGTTCACTACTTCCAACTATGGTTTTGTGGTAGTCGAGAATAGAACATACTAAGCAGGTTGGAAACAGATAAAACTAATTAAGTGTACCAATTGTTTCTTGGTATTTACTCATTTAAAATAAAGTTGTAGCTCCACGTTTAAAATTAACAACAGAATTAAACTCTCCGAATTCATTTATAAACAAACAATTATTAGGAAACTTCTTTGACAAAAGTAAAGCAAAATATTTGTTCAATGCTGAACTCATTTCATTTTTCTGGAATATGCATAAAGATATTGAATTTTGTGGATAAATAGTTCACTACTTCCAACTATGGTTTTGTGGTAGTCGAGAATAGAACATACTAAGCAGGTTGGAAACAGATAAAACTAATTAAGTGTACCAATTGTTTCTTGGTATTTACTCATTTAAAATAAAGTTGTAGCTCCACGTTTAAAATTAACAACAGAATTAAACTCTCCGAATTCATTTATAAACAAACAATTATTAGGAAACTTCTTTGACAAAAGTAAAGCAAAATATTTGTTCAATGCTGAACTCATTTCATTTTTCTGGAATATGCATAAAGATATTGAATTTTGTGGATAAATAGTTCACTACTTCCAACTATGGTTTTGTGGTAGTCGAGAATAGAACATACTAAGCAGGTTGGAAACAGATAAAACTAATTAAGTGTACCAATTGTTTCTTGGTATTTACTCATTTAAAATAAAGTTGTAGCTCCACGTTTAAAATTAACAACAGAATTAAACTCTCCGAATTCATTTATAAACAAACAATTATTAGGAAACTTCTTTGACAAAAGTAAAGCAAAATATTTGTTCAATGCTGAACTCATTTCATTTTTCTGGAATATGCATAAAGATATTGAATTTTGTGGATAAATAGTTCACTACTTCCAACTATGGTTTTGTGGTAGTCGAGAATAGAACATACTAAGCAGGTTGGAAACAGATAAAACTAATTAAGTGTACCAATTGTTTCTTGGTATTTACTCATTAAAAATAAAGTTGTAGCTCCACGCTTAAAATTAACAACAGAATTAAACTTTCCGAATTCATTTATAAACAAACAACTATTAGGAAACTTCTTTGACAAAAGTAAAGCAAAATATTTGTTCAATGCTGAACTCATTTCATTTTTCTGGAATATGCATAAAGATATTGAATTTTGTGGATAAATAGTTCACTACTTCCAACTATGGTTTTGTGGTAGTCGAGAATAGAACATACTAAGCAGGTTGGAAACAGATAAAACTAATTAAGTGTACCAATTGTTTCTTCGTATTTACTCATTAAAAATAAAGTTGTAGCTCCACGTTTAAAATTAACAACAGAATTAAACTCTCCGAATTCATTTATAAACAAACAATTATTAGGAAACTTCTTTGACAAAAGTAAAGCAAAATATTTGTTCAATGCTGAACTCATTTCATTTTTCTGGAATATGCATAAAGATATTGAATTTTGTGGATAAATAGTTCACTACTTCCAACTATGGTTTTGTGGTAGTCGAGAATAGAACATACTAAGCAGGTTGGAAACAGATAAAACTAATTAAGTGTACCAATTGTTTCTTGGTATTTACTCATTAAAAATAAAGTTGTAGCTCCACGTTTAAAATTAACAACAGAATTAAACTCTCCGAATTCATTTATAAACAAACAATTATTAGGAAACTTCTTTGACAAAAGTAAAGCAAAATATTTGTTCAATGCTGAACTCATTTCATTTTTCTGGAATATGCATAAAGATATTGAATTTTGTGGATAAATAGTTCACTACTTCCAACTATGGTTTTGTGGTAGTCGAGAATAGAACATACTAAGCAGGTTGGAAACAGATAAAACTAATTAAGTGTACCAATTGTTTCTTGGTAGTTACTCATTAAAAATAAAGTTGTAGCTCCACGCTTAAAATTACCAACAGAATTAAACTCTCCGAATTCATTTATAAACAAAATTAAACTCTCCGAATTCATTTATAAACAAACAATTATTAGGAAACTTCTTTGACAAAAGTAAAGCAAAATATTTGTTCAATGCTGAACTCATTTCATTTTTCTGGAATATGCATAAAGATATTGAATTTTGTGGATAAATAGTTCACTGCTTCCAACTATGGTTTTGTGGTAGTAGAGAATAGAACATCCTAAGCAGGTTGGAAACAGATAAAACTAATTAAGTGTACCAATTGTTTCTTGGTATTTACTCATTAAAAATAAAGTTGTAGATCCACGTTTAAAATTAACAACAGAATTAAACTCTCCGAATTCATTTATAAACAAACAATTATTAGGAAACTTCTTTGACAAAAGTAAAGCAAAATATTTGTTCAATGCTGAACTCATTTCATTTTTCTGGAATATGCATAAAGATATTGAATTTTGTGGATAAATAGTTCACTACTTCCAACTATGGTTTTGTGGTAGTCGAGAATAGAACATACTAAGCAGGTTGGAAACAGATAAAACTAATTAAGTGTACCAATTGTTTCTTGGTATTTACTCATTAAAAATAAAGTTGTAGCTCCACGTTTAAAATTAACAACAGAATTAAACTCTCCGAATTCATTTATAAACAAACAATTATTAGGAAACTTCTTTGACAAAAGTAAAGCAAAATATTTGTTCAATGCTGAACTCATTTCATTTTTCTGGAATATGCATAAAGATATTGAATTTTGTGGATAAATAGTTCACTACTTCCAACTATGGTTTTGTGGTAGTCGAGAATAGAACATACTAAGCAGGTTGGAAACAGATAAAACTAATTAAGTGTACCAATTGTTTCTTGGTATTTACTCATTAAAAATAAAGTTGTAGCTCCACGTTTAAAATTAACAACAGAATTAAACTCTCCGAATTCATTTATAAACAAACAATTATTAGGAAACTTCTTTGACAAAAGTAAAGCAAAATATTTGTTCAATGCTGAACTCATTTCATTTTTCTGGAATATGCATAAAGATATTGAATTTTGTGGATAAATAGTTCACTGCTTCCAACTATGGTTTTGTGGTAGTAGAGAATAGAACATCCTAAGCAGGTTGGAAACAGATAAAACTAATTAAGTGTACCAATTGTTTCTTGGTATTTACTCATTAAAAATAAAGTTGTAGATCCACGTTTAAAATTAACAACAGAATTAAACTCTCCGAATTCATTTATAAACAAACAATTATTAGGAAACTTCTTTGACAAAAGTAAAGCAAAATATTTGTTCAATGCTGAACTCATTTCATTTTTCTGGAATATGCATAAAGATATTGAATTTTGTGGATAAATAGTTCACTACTTCCAACTATGGTTTTGTGGTAGTCGAGAATAGAACATACTAAGCAGGTTGGAAACAGATAAAACTAATTAAGTGTACCAATTGTTTCTTGGAATTTACTCATTAAAAATAAAGTTGTAGCTCCACGTTTAAAATTAACAACAGAATTAAACTCTCCGAATTCATTTATAAACAAACAATTATTAGGAAACTTCTTTGACAAAAGTAAAGCAAAATATTTGTTCAATGCTGAACTCATTTCATTTTTCTGGAATATGCATAAAGATATTGAATTTTGTGGATAAATAGTTCACTACTTCCAACTATGGTTTTGTGGTAGTCGAGAATAGAACATACTAAGCAGGTTGGAAACAGATAAAACTAATTAAGTGTACCAATTGTTTCTTGGTATTTACTCATTAAAAATAAAGTTGTAGCTCCACGTTTAAAATTAACAACAGAATTAAACTCTCCGAATTCATTTATAAACAAACAATTATTAGGAAACTTCTTTGACAAAAGTAAAGCAAAATATTTGTTCAATGCTGAACTCATTTCATTTTTCTGGAATATGCATAAAGATATTGAATTTTGTGGATAAATAGTTCACTACTTCCAACTATGGTTTTGTGGTAGTCGAGAATAGAACATACTAAGCAGGTTGGAAACAGATAAAACTAATTAAGTGTACCAATTGTTTCTTGGTATTTACTCATTAAAAATAAAGTTGTAACTCCACGTTTAAAATTAACAACAGAATTAAACTCTCCGAATTCATTTATAAACAAACAATTATTAGGAAACTTCTTTGACAAAAGTAAAGCAAAATATTTGTTCAATGCTGAACTCATTTTATTTTTCTGGAATATGCATAAAGATATTGAATTTTGTGGATAAATAGTTCACTGCTTCCAACTATGGTTTTGTGGTAGTAGAGAATAGAACATCCTAAGCAGGTTGGAAACAGATAAAACTAATTAAGTGTACCAATTGTTTCTTGGTATTTACTCATTAAAAATAAAGTTGTAGATCCACGTTTAAAATTAACAACAGAATTAAACTCTCCGAATTCATTTATAAACAAACAATTATTAGGAAACTTCTTTGACAAAAGTAAAGCAAAATATTTGTTCAATGCTGAACTCATTTCATTTTTCTGGAATATGCATAAAGATATTGAATTTTGTGGATAAATAGTTCACTGCTTCCAACTATGGTTTTGTGGTAGTAGAGAATAGAACATCCTAAGCAGGTTGGAAACAGATAAAACTAATTAAGTGTACCAATTGTTTCTTGGTATTTACTCATTAAAAATAAAGTTGTAGCTCCACGTTTAAAATTAACAACAGAATTAAACTCTCCGAATTCATTTATAAACAAACAATTATTAGGAAACTTCTTTGACAAAAGTAAAGCAAAATATTTGTTCAATGCTGAACTCATTTCATTTTTCTGGAATATGCATAAAGATATTGAATTTTGTGGATAAATAGTTCACTGCTTCCAACTATGGTTTTGTGGTAGTAGAGAATAGAACATCCTAAGCAGGTTGGAAACAGATAAAACTAATTAAGTGTACCAATTGTTTCTTGGTATTTACTCATTAAAAATAAAGTTGTAGCTCCACGTTTAAAATTAACAACAGAATTAAACTCTCCGAATTCATTTACAAAAGTAAAGCAAAATATTTGTTCAATGCTGAACTCATTTCATTTTTCTGGAATATGCATAAAGATATTGAATTTTGTGGATAAATAGTTCACTGCTTCCAACTATGGTTTTGTGGTAGTAGAGAATAGAACATCCTAAGCAGGTTGGAAACAGATAAAACTAATTAAGTGTACCAATTGTTTCTTGGTATTTACTCATTAAAAATAAAGTTGTAGATCCACGTTTAAAATTAACAACAGAATTAAACTCTCCGAATTCATTTATAAACAAACAATTATTAGGAAACTTCTTTGACAAAAGTAAAGCAAAATATTTGTTCAATGCTGAACTCATTTCATTTTTCTGGAATATGCATAAAGATATTGAATTTTGTGGATAAATAGTTCACTACTTCCAACTATGGTTTTGTGGTAGTCGAGAATAGAACATACTAAGCAGGTTGGAAGCAGATAAAACTAATTAAGTGTACCAATTGTTTCTTGGTATTTACTCATTAAAAATAAAGTTGTAGCTCCACGTTTAAAATTAACAACATAATTAAACTCTCCGAATTCATTTATAAACAAACAATTATTAGGAAACTTCTTTAACAAAAGTAAAGCAAAATATTTGTTCAATGCTGAACTCATTTCATTTTTCTGGAATATGCATAAAGATATTGAATTTTGTGGATAAATAGTTCACTACTTCCAACTATGGTTTTGTGGTAGTCGAGAATAGAACATACTAAGCAGGTTGGAAACAGATAAAACTAATTAAGTGTACCAATTGTTTCTTGGTATTTACTCATTAAAAATAAAGTTGTAGCTCCACGTTTAAAATTAACAACAGAATTAAACTCTCCGAATTCATTTATAAACAAACAATTATTAGGAAACTTCTTTGACAAAAGTAAAGCAAAATATTTGTTCAATGCTGAACTCATTTCATTTTTCTGGAATATGCATAAAGATATTGAATTTTGTGGATAAATAGTTCACTACTTCCAACTATGGTTTTGTGGTAGTCGAGAATAGAACATACTAAGCAGGTTGGAAACAGATAAAACTAATTAAGTGTACCAATTGTTTCTTGGTATTTACTCATTAAAAATAAAGTTGTAACTCCACGTTTAAAATTAACAACAGAATTAAACTCTCCGAATTCATTTATAAACAAACAATTATTAGGAAACTTCTTTGACAAAAGTAAAGCAAAATATTTGTTCAATGCTGAACTCATTTCATTTTTCTGGAATATGCATAAAGATATTGAATTTTGTGGATAAATAGTTCACTGCTTCCAACTATGGTTTTGTGGTAGTAGAGAATAGAACATCCTAAGCAGGTTGGAAACAGATAAAACTAATTAAGTGTACCAATTGTTTCTTGGTATTTACTCATTAAAAATAAAGTTGTAGATCCACGTTTAAAATTAACAACAGAATTAAACTCTCCGAATTCATTTATAAACAAACAATTATTAGGAAACTTCTTTGACAAAAGTAAAGCAAAATATTTGTTCAATGCTGAACTCATTTCATTTTTCTGGAATATGCATAAAGATATTGAATTTTGTGGATAAATAGTTCACTGCTTCCAACTATGGTTTTGTGGTAGTAGAGAATAGAACATCCTAAGCAGGTTGGAAACAGATAAAACTAATTAAGTGTACCAATTGTTTCTTGGTATTTACTCATTAAAAATAAAGTTGTAGCTCCACGTTTAAAATTAACAACAGAATTAAACTCTCCGAATTCATTTATAAACAAACAATTATTAGGAAACTTCTTTGACAAAAGTAAAGCAAAATATTTGTTCAATGCTGAACTCATTTCATTTTTCTGGAATATGCATAAAGATATTGAATTTTGTGGATAAATAGTTCACTGCTTCCAACTATGGTTTTGTGGTAGTAGAGAATAGAACATCCTAAGCAGGTTGGAAACAGATAAAACTAATTAAGTGTACCAATTGTTTCTTGGTATTTACTCATTAAAAATAAAGTTGTAGCTCCACGTTTAAAATTAACAACAGAATTAAACTCTCCGAATTCATTTATAAACAAACAATTATTAGGAAACTTCTTTGACAAAAGTAAAGCAAAATATTTGTTCAATGCTGAACTCATTTCATTTTTCTGGAATATGCATAAAGATATTGAATTTTGTGGATAAATAGTTCACTGCTTCCAACTATGGTTTTGTGGTAGTAGAGAATAGAACATCCTAAGCAGGTTGGAAACAGATAAAACTAATTAAGTGTACCAATTGTTTCTTGGTATTTACTCATTAAAAATAAAGTTGTAGATCCACGTTTAAAATTAACAACAGAATTAAACTCTCCGAATTCATTTATAAACAAACAATTATTAGGAAACTTCTTTGACAAAAGTAAAGCAAAATATTTGTTCAATGCTGAACTCATTTCATTTTTCTGGAATATGCATAAAGATATTGAATTTTGTGGATAAATAGTTCACTACTTCCAACTATGGTTTTGTGGTAGTCGAGAATAGAACATACTAAGCAGGTTGGAAGCAGATAAAACTAATTAAGTGTACCAATTGTTTCTTGGTATTTACTCATTAAAAATAAAGTTGTAGCTCCACGTTTAAAATTAACAACATAATTAAACTCTCCGAATTCATTTATAAACAAACAATTATTAGGAAACTTCTTTAACAAAAGTAAAGCAAAATATTTGTTCAATGCTGAACTCATTTCATTTTTCTGGAATATGCATAAAGATATTGAATTTTGTGGATAAATAGTTCACTACTTCCAACTATGGTTTTGTGGTAGTCGAGAATAGAACATACTAAGCAGGTTGGAAACAGATAAAACTAATTAAGTGTACCAATTGTTTCTTGGTATTTACTCATTAAAAATAAAGTTGTAGATCCACGTTTAAAATTAACAACAGAATTAAACTCTCCGAATTCATTTATAAACAAACAATTATTAGGAAACTTCTTTGACAAAAGTAAAGCAAAATATTTGTTCAATGCTGAACTCATTTCATTTTTCTGGAATATGCATAAAGATATTGAATTTTGTGGATAAATAGTTCACTACTTCCAACTATGGTTTTGTGGTAGTCGAGAATAGAACATACTAAGCAGGTTGGAAACAGATAAAACTAATTAAGTGTACCAATTGTTTCTTGGTATTTACTCATTAAAAATAAAGTTGTAGATCCACGTTTAAAATTAACAACAGAATTAAACTCTCCGAATTCATTTATAAACAAAGAATTATTAGGAAACTTCTTTGACAAAAGTAAAGCAAAATATTTGTTCAATGCTGAACTCATTTCATTTTTCTGGAATATGCATAAAGATATTGAATTTTGTGGATAAATAGTTCACTACTTCCAACTATGGTTTTGTGGTAGTCGAGAATAGAACATACTAAGCAGGTTGGAAACAGATAAAACTAATTAAGTGTACCAATTGTTTCTTGGTATTTACTCATTAAAAATAAAGTTGTAGATCCACGTTTAAAATTAACAACAGAATTAAACTCTCCGAATTCATTTATAAACAAACAATTATTAGGAAACTTCTTTGACAAAAGTAAAGCAAAATATTTGTTCAATGCTGAACTCATTTCATTTTTCTGGAATATGCATAAAGATATTGAATTTTGTGGATAAATAGTTCACTACTTCCAACTATGGTTTTGTGGTAGTCGAGAATAGAACATACTAAGCAGGTTGGAAACAGATAAAACTAATTAAGTGTACCAATTGTTTCTTGGTATTTACTCATTAAAAATAAAGTTGTAGATCCACGTTTAAAATTAACAACAGAATTAAACTCTCCGAATTCATTTATAAACAAACAATTATTAGGAAACTTCTTTGACAAAAGTAAAGCAAAATATTTGTTCAATGCTGAACTCATTTCATTTTTCTGGAATATGCATAAAGATATTGAATTTTGTGGATAAATAGTTCACTACTTCCAACTATGGTTTTGTGGTAGTCGAGAATAGAACATACTAAGCAGGTTGGAAACAGATAAAACTAATTAAGTGTACCAATTGTTTCTTGGTATTTACTCATTAAAAATAAAGTTGTAGATCCACGTTTAAAATTAACAACAGAATTAAACTCTCCGAATTCATTTATAAACAAACAATTATTAGGAAACTTCTTTGACAAAAGTAAAGCAAAATATTTGTTCAATGCTGAACTCATTTCATTTTTCTGGAATATGCATAAAGATATTGAATTTTGTGGATAAATAGTTCACTACTTCCAACTATGGTTTTGTGGTAGTCGAGAATAGAACATACTAAGCAGGTTGGAAACAGATAAAACTAATTAAGTGTACCAATTGTTTCTTGGAATTTACTCATTAAAAATAAAGTTGTAGCTCCACGTTTAAAATTAACAACAGAATTAAACTCTCCGAATTCATTTATAAACAAACAATTATTAGGAAACTTCTTTGACAAAAGTAAAGCAAAATATTTGTTCAATGCTGAACTCATTTCATTTTTCTGGAATATGCATAAAGATATTGAATTTTGTGGATAAATAGTTCACTACTTCCAACTATGGTTTTGTGGTAGTCGAGAATAGAACATACTAAGCAGGTTGGAAACAGATAAAACTAATTAAGTGTACCAATTGTTTCTTGGTATTTACTCATTAAAAATAAAGTTGTAGATCCACGTTTAAAATTAACAACAGAATTAAACTCTCCGAATTCATTTATAAACAAAGAATTATTAGGAAACTTCTTTGACAAAAGTAAAGCAAAATATTTGTTCAATGCTGAACTCATTTCATTTTTCTGGAATATGCATAAAGATATTGAATTTTGTGGATAAATAGTTCACTACTTCCAACTATGGTTTTGTGGTAGTCGAGAATAGAACATACTAAGCAGGTTGGAAACAGATAAAACTAATTAAGTGTACCAATTGTTTCTTGGTATTTACTCATTAAAAATAAAGTTGTAGATCCACGTTTAAAATTAACAACAGAATTAAACTCTCCGAATTCATTTATAAACAAACAATTATTAGGAAACTTCTTTGACAAAAGTAAAGCAAAATATTTGTTCAATGCTGAACTCATTTCATTTTTCTGGAATATGCATAAAGATATTGAATTTTGTGGATAAATAGTTCACTACTTCCAACTATGGTTTTGTGGTAGTCGAGAATAGAACATACTAAGCAGGTTGGAAACAGATAAAACTAATTAAGTGTACCAATTGTTTCTTGGTATTTACTCATTAAAAATAAAGTTGTAGATCCACGTTTAAAATTAACAACAGAATTAAACTCTCCGAATTCATTTATAAACAAAGAATTATTAGGAAACTTCTTTGACAAAAGTAAAGCAAAATATTTGTTCAATGCTGAACTCATTTCATTTTTCTGGAATATGCATAAAGATATTGAATTTTGTGGATAAATAGTTCACTACTTCCAACTATGGTTTTGTGGTAGTCGAGAATAGAACATACTAAGCAGGTTGGAAACAGATAAAACTAATTAAGTGTACCAATTGTTTCTTGGTATTTACTCATTAAAAATAAAGTTGTAGATCCACGTTTAAAATTAACAACAGAATTAAACTCTCCGAATTCATTTATAAACAAACAATTATTAGGAAACTTCTTTGACAAAAGTAAAGCAAAATATTTGTTCAATGCTGAACTCATTTCATTTTTCTGGAATATGCATAAAGATATTGAATTTTGTGGATAAATAGTTCACTACTTCCAACTATGGTTTTGTGGTAGTCGAGAATAGAACATACTAAGCAGGTTGGAAACAGATAAAACTAATTAAGTGTACCAATTGTTTCTTGGTATTTACTCATTAAAAATAAAGTTGTAGATCCACGTTTAAAATTAACAACAGAATTAAACTCTCCGAATTCATTTATAAACAAACAATTATTAGGAAACTTCTTTGACAAAAGTAAAGCAAAATATTTGTTCAATGCTGAACTCATTTCATTTTTCTGGAATATGCATAAAGATATTGAATTTTGTGGATAAATAGTTCACTACTTCCAACTATGGTTTTGTGGTAGTCGAGAATAGAACATACTAAGCAGGTTGGAAACAGATAAAACTAATTAAGTGTACCAATTGTTTCTTGGTATTTACTCATTAAAAATAAAGTTGTAGATCCACGTTTAAAATTAACAACAGAATTAAACTCTCCGAATTCATTTATAAACAAACAATTATTAGGAAACTTCTTTGACAAAAGTAAAGCAAAATATTTGTTCAATGCTGAACTCATTTCATTTTTCTGGAATATGCATAAAGATATTGAATTTTGTGGATAAATAGTTCACTACTTCCAACTATGGTTTTGTGGTAGTCGAGAATAGAACATACTAAGCAGGTTGGAAACAGATAAAACTAATTAAGTGTACCAATTGTTTCTTGGAATTTACTCATTAAAAATAAAGTTGTAGCTCCACGTTTAAAATTAACAACAGAATTAAACTCTCCGAATTCATTTATAAACAAACAATTATTAGGAAACTTCTTTGACAAAAGTAAAGCAAAATATTTGTTCAATGCTGAACTCATTTCATTTTTCTGGAATATGCATAAAGATATTGAATTTTGTGGATAAATAGTTCACTACTTCCAACTATGGTTTTGTGGTAGTCGAGAATAGAACATACTAAGCAGGTTGGAAACAGATAAAACTAATTAAGTGTACCAATTGTTTCTTGGTATTTACTCATTAAAAATAAAGTTGTAACTCCACGTTTAAAATTAACAACAGAATTAAACTCTCCGAATTCATTTATAAACAAACAATTATTAGGAAACTTCTTTGACAAAAGTAAAGCAAAATATTTGTTCAATGCTGAACTCATTTCATTTTTCTGGAATATGCATAAAGATATTGAATTTTGTGGATAAATAGTTCACTACTTCCAACTATGGTTTTGTGGTAGTCGAGAATAGAACATACTAAGCAGGTTGGAAACAGATAAAACTAATTAAGTGTACCAATTGTTTCTTGGTATTTACTCATTAAAAATAAAGTTGTAACTCCACGTTTAAAATTAACAACAGAATTAAACTCTCCGAATTCATTTATAAACAAACAATTATTAGGAAACTTCTTTGACAAAAGTAAAGCAAAATATTTGTTCAATGCTGAACTCATTTCATTTTTCTGGAATATGCATAAAGATATTGAATTTTGTGGATAAATAGTTCACTACTTCCAACTATGGTTTTGTGGTAGTCGAGAATAGAACATACTAAGCAGGTTGGAAACAGATAAAACTAATTAAGTGTACCAATTGTTTCTTGGTATTTACTCATTAAAAATAAAGTTGTAACTCCACGTTTAAAATTAACAACAGAATTAAACTCTCCGAATTCATTTATAAACAAACAATTATTAGGAAACTTCTTTGACAAAAGTAAAGCAAAATATTTGTTCAATGCTGAACTCATTTCATTTTTCTGGAATATGCATAAAGATATTGAATTTTGTGGATAAATAGTTCACTGCTTCCAACTATGGTTTTGTGGTAGTCGAGAATAGAACATACTAAGCAGGTTGGAAACAGATAAAACTAATTAAGTGTACCAATTGTTTCTTGGTATTTACTCATTAAAAATAAAGTTGTAGATCCACGTTTAAAATTAACAACAGAATTAAACTCTCCGAATTCATTTATAAACAAACAATTATTAGGAAACTTCTTTGACAAAAGTAAAGCAAAATATTTGTTCAATGCTGAACTCATTTCATTTTTCTGGAATATGCATAAAGATATTGAATTTTGTGGATAAATAGTTCACTACTTCCAACTATGGTTTTGTGGTAGTCGAGAATAGAACATACTAAGCAGGTTGGAAACAGATAAAACTAATTAAGTGTACCAATTGTTTCTTGGTATTTACTCATTAAAAATAAAGTTGTAACTCCACGTTTAAAATTAACAACAGAATTAAACTCTCCGAATTCATTTATAAACAAACAATTATTAGGAAACTTCTTTGACAAAAGTAAAGCAAAATATTTGTTCAATGCTGAACTCATTTCATTTTTCTGGAATATGCATAAAGATATTGAATTTTGTGGATAAATAGTTCACTGCTTCCAACTATGGTTTTGTGGTAGTCGAGAATAGAACATACTAAGCAGGTTGGAAACAGATAAAACTAATTAAGTGTACCAATTGTTTCTTGGTATTTACTCATTAAAAATAAAGTTGTAGATCCACGTTTAAAATTAACAACAGAATTAAACTCTCCGAATTCATTTATAAACAAACAATTATTAGGAAACTTCTTTGACAAAAGTAAAGCAAAATATTTGTTCAATGCTGAACTCATTTCATTTTTCTGGAATATGCATAAAGATATTGAATTTTGTGGATAAATAGTTCACTACTTCCAACTATGGTTTTGTGGTAGTCGAGAATAGAACATACTAAGCAGGTTGGAAACAGATAAAACTAATTAAGTGTACCAATTGTTTCTTGGTATTTACTCATTAAAAATAAAGTTGTAACTCCACGTTTAAAATTAACAACAGAATTAAACTCTCCGAATTCATTTATAAACAAACAATTATTAGGAAACTTCTTTGACAAAAGTAAAGCAAAATATTTGTTCAATGCTGAACTCATTTCATTTTTCTGGAATATGCATAAAGATATTGAATTTTGTGGATAAATAGTTCACTGCTTCCAACTATGGTTTTGTGGTAGTCGAGAATAGAACATACTAAGCAGGTTGGAAACAGATAAAACTAATTAAGTGTACCAATTGTTTCTTGGTATTTACTCATTAAAAATAAAGTTGTAGATCCACGTTTAAAATTAACAACAGAATTAAACTCTCCGAATTCATTTATAAACAAACAATTATTAGGAAACTTCTTTGACAAAAGTAAAGCAAAATATTTGTTCAATGCTGAACTCATTTCATTTTTCTGGAATATGCATAAAGATATTGAATTTTGTGGATAAATAGTTCACTACTTCCAACTATGGTTTTGTGGTAGTCGAGAATAGAACATACTAAGCAGGTTGGAAACAGATAAAACTAATTAAGTGTACCAATTGTTTCTTGGTATTTACTCATTAAAAATAAAGTTGTAACTCCACGTTTAAAATTAACAACAGAATTAAACTCTCCGAATTCATTTATAAACAAACAATTATTAGGAAACTTCTTTGACAAAAGTAAAGCAAAATATTTGTTCAATGCTGAACTCATTTCATTTTTCTGGAATATGCATAAAGATATTGAATTTTGTGGATAAATAGTTCACTGCTTCCAACTATGGTTTTGTGGTAGTAGAGAATAGAACATCCTAAGCAGGTTGGAAACAGATAAAACTAATTAAGTGTACCAATTGTTTCTTGGTATTTACTCATTAAAAATAAAGTTGTAACTCCACGTTTAAAATTAACAACAGAATTAAACTCTCCGAATTCATTTATAAACAAACAATTATTAGGAAACTTCTTTGACAAAAGTAAAGCAAAATATTTGTTCAATGCTGAACTCATTTCATTTTTCTGGAATATGCATAAAGATATTGAATTTTGTGGATAAATAGTTCACTACTTCCAACTATGGTTTTGTGGTAGTCGAGAATAGAACATACTAAGCAGGTTGGAAACAGATAAAACTAATTAAGTGTACCAATTGTTTCTTGGTATTTACTCATTAAAAATAAAGTTGTAACTCCACGTTTAAAATTAACAACAGAATTAAACTCTCCGAATTCATTTATAAACAAACAATTATTAGGAAACTTCTTTGACAAAAGTAAAGCAAAATATTTGTTCAATGCTGAACTCATTTCATTTTTCTGGAATATGCATAAAGATATTGAATTTTGTGGATAAATAGTTCACTGCTTCCAACTATGGTTTTGTGGTAGTAGAGAATAGAACATCCTAAGCAGGTTGGAAACAGATAAAACTAATTAAGTGTACCAATTGTTTCTTGGTATTTACTCATTAAAAATAAAGTTGTAGATCCACGTTTAAAATTAACAACAGAATTAAACTCTCCGAATTCATTTATAAACAAACAATTATTAGGAAACTTCTTTGACAAAAGTAAAGCAAAATATTTGTTCAATGCTGAACTCATTTCATTTTTCTGGAATATGCATAAAGATATTGAATTTTGTGGATAAATAGTTCACTGCTTCCAACTATGGTTTTGTGGTAGTAGAGAATAGAACATCCTAAGCAGGTTGGAAACAGATAAAACTAATTAAGTGTACCAATTGTTTCTTGGTATTTACTCATTAAAAATAAAGTTGTAGCTCCACGTTTAAAATTAACAACAGAATTAAACTCTCCGAATTCATTTATAAACAAACAATTATTAGGAAACTTCTTTGACAAAAGTAAAGCAAAATATTTGTTCAATGCTGAACTCATTTCATTTTTCTGGAATATGCATAAAGATATTGAATTTTGTGGATAAATAGTTCACTGCTTCCAACTATGGTTTTGTGGTAGTAGAGAATAGAACATCCTAAGCAGGTTGGAAACAGATAAAACTAATTAAGTGTACCAATTGTTTCTTGGTATTTACTCATTAAAAATAAAGTTGTAGCTCCACGTTTAAAATTAACAACAGAATTAAACTCTCCGAATTCATTTATAAACAAACAATTATTAGGAAACTTCTTTGACAAAAGTAAAGCAAAATATTTGTTCAATGCTGAACTCATTTCATTTTTCTGGAATATGCATAAAGATATTGAATTTTGTGGATAAATAGTTCACTGCTTCCAACTATGGTTTTGTGGTAGTAGAGAATAGAACATCCTAAGCAGGTTGGAAACAGATAAAACTAATTAAGTGTACCAATTGTTTCTTGGTATTTACTCATTAAAAATAAAGTTGTAGATCCACGTTTAAAATTAACAACAGAATTAAACTCTCCGAATTCATTTATAAACAAACAATTATTAGGAAACTTCTTTGACAAAAGTAAAGCAAAATATTTGTTCAATGCTGAACTCATTTCATTTTTCTGGAATATGCATAAAGATATTGAATTTTGTGGATAAATAGTTCACTACTTCCAACTATGGTTTTGTGGTAGTCGAGAATAGAACATACTAAGCAGGTTGGAAGCAGATAAAACTAATTAAGTGTACCAATTGTTTCTTGGTATTTACTCATTAAAAATAAAGTTGTAGCTCCACGTTTAAAATTAACAACATAATTAAACTCTCCGAATTCATTTATAAACAAACAATTATTAGGAAACTTCTTTAACAAAAGTAAAGCAAAATATTTGTTCAATGCTGAACTCATTTCATTTTTCTGGAATATGCATAAAGATATTGAATTTTGTGGATAAATAGTTCACTACTTCCAACTATGGTTTTGTGGTAGTCGAGAATAGAACATACTAAGCAGGTTGGAAACAGATAAAACTAATTAAGTGTACCAATTGTTTCTTGGTATTTACTCATTAAAAATAAAGTTGTAGCTCCACGTTTAAAATTAACAACAGAATTAAACTCTCCGAATTCATTTATAAACAAACAATTATTAGGAAACTTCTTTGACAAAAGTAAAGCAAAATATTTGTTCAATGCTGAACTCATTTCATTTTTCTGGAATATGCATAAAGATATTGAATTTTGTGGATAAATAGTTCACTACTTCCAACTATGGTTTTGTGGTAGTCGAGAATAGAACATCCTAAGCAGGTTGGAAACAGATAAAACTAATTAAGTGTACCAATTGTTTCTTGGTATTTACTCATTAAAAATAAAGTTGTAGCTCCACGTTTAAAACTAACAACAGAATTAAACTCTCCGAATTCATTTATAAACAAACAATTATTAGGAAACTTCTTTGACAAAAGTAAAGCAAAATATTTGTTCAATGCTGAACTCATTTCATTTTTCTGGAATATGCATAAAGATATTGAATTTTGTGGATAAATAGTTCACTACTTCCAACTATGGTTTTGTGGTAGTCGAGAATAGAACATCCTAAGCAGGTTGGAAACAGATAAAACTAATTAAGTGTACCAATTGTTTCTTGGTATTTACTCATTAAAAATAAAGTTGTAGCTCCACGTTTAAAATTAACAACAGAATTAAACTCTCCGAATTCATTTATAAACAAACAATTATTAGGAAACTTCTTTGACAAAAGTAAAGCAAAATATTTGTTCAATGCTGAACTCATTTCATTTTTCTGGAATATGCATAAAGATATTGAATTTTGTGGATAAATAGTTCACTACTTCCAACTATGGTTTTGTGGTAGTCGAGAATAGAACATCCTAAGCAGGTTGGAAACAGATAAAACTAATTAAGTGTACCAATTGTTTCTTGGTATTTACTCATTAAAAATAAAGTTGTAACTCCACGTTTAAAATTAACAACAGAATTAAACTCTCCGAATTCATTTATAAACAAACAATTATTAGGAAACTTCTTTGACAAAAGTAAAGCAAAATATTTGTTCAATGCTGAACTCATTTCATTTTTCTGGAATATGCATAAAGATATTGAATTTTGTGGATAAATAGTTCACTGCTTCCAACTATGGTTTTGTGGTAGTAGAGAATAGAACATCCTAAGCAGGTTGGAAACAGATAAAACTAATTAAGTGTACCAATTGTTTCTTGGTATTTACTCATTAAAAATAAAGTTGTAGATCCACGTTTAAAATTAACAACAGAATTAAACTCTCCGAATTCATTTATAAACAAACAATTATTAGGAAACTTCTTTGACAAAAGTAAAGCAAAATATTTGTTCAATGCTGAACTCATTTCATTTTTCTGGAATATGCATAAAGATATTGAATTTTGTGGATAAATAGTTCACTGCTTCCAACTATGGTTTTGTGGTAGTAGAGAATAGAACATCCTAAGCAGGTTGGAAACAGATAAAACTAATTAAGTGTACCAATTGTTTCTTGGTATTTACTCATTAAAAATAAAGTTGTAGCTCCACGTTTAAAACTAACAACAGAATTAAACTCTCCGAATTCATTTATAAACAAACAATTATTAGGAAACTTCTTTGACAAAAGTAAAGCAAAATATTTGTTCAATGCTGAACTCATTTCATTTTTCTGGAATATGCATAAAGATATTGAATTTTGTGGATAAATAGTTCACTGCTTCCAACTATGGTTTTGTGGTAGTAGAGAATAGAACATCCTAAGCAGGTTGGAAACAGATAAAACTAATTAAGTGTACCAATTGTTTCTTGGTATTTACTCATTAAAAATAAAGTTGTAGCTCCACGTTTAAAATTAACAACAGAATTAAACTCTCCGAATTCATTTATAAACAAACAATTATTAGGAAACTTCTTTGACAAAAGTAAAGCAAAATATTTGTTCAATGCTGAACTCATTTCATTTTTCTGGAATATGCATAAAGATATTGAATTTTGTGGATAAATAGTTCACTGCTTCCAACTATGGTTTTGTGGTAGTAGAGAATAGAACATCCTAAGCAGGTTGGAAACAGATAAAACTAATTAAGTGTACCAATTGTTTCTTGGTATTTACTCATTAAAAATAAAGTTGTAGATCCACGTTTAAAATTAACAACAGAATTAAACTCTCCGAATTCATTTATAAACAAACAATTATTAGGAAACTTCTTTGACAAAAGTAAAGCAAAATATTTGTTCAATGCTGAACTCATTTCATTTTTCTGGAATATGCATAAAGATATTGAATTTTGTGGATAAATAGTTCACTACTTCCAACTATGGTTTTGTGGTAGTCGAGAATAGAACATACTAAGCAGGTTGGAAGCAGATAAAACTAATTAAGTGTACCAATTGTTTCTTGGTATTTACTCATTAAAAATAAAGTTGTAGCTCCACGTTTAAAATTAACAACATAATTAAACTCTCCGAATTCATTTATAAACAAACAATTATTAGGAAACTTCTTTAACAAAAGTAAAGCAAAATATTTGTTCAATGCTGAACTCATTTCATTTTTCTGGAATATGCATAAAGATATTGAATTTTGTGGATAAATAGTTCACTACTTCCAACTATGGTTTTGTGGTAGTCGAGAATAGAACATACTAAGCAGGTTGGAAACAAATAAAACTAATTAAGTGTACCAATTGTTTCTTGGTATTTACTCATTAAAAATAAAGTTGTAGCTCCACGTTTAAAATTAACAACAGAATTAAACTCTCCGAATTCATTTATAAACAAACAATTATTAGGAAACTTCTTTGACAAAAGTAAAGCAAAATATTTATTCAATGCTGAACTCATTTCATTTTTCTGGAATATGCATAAAGATATTGAATTTTGTGGATAAATAGTTCACTGCTTCCAACTATGGTTTTGTGGTAGTAGAGAATAGAACATACTAAGCAGGTTGGAAACAGATAAAACTAATTAAGTGTACCAATTGTTTCTTGGTATTTACTCATTAAAAATAAAGTTGTAGCTCCACGTTTAAAATTAACAACAGAATTAAACTCTCCGAATTCATTTATAAACAAACAATTATTAGGAAACTTCTTTGACAAAAGTAAAGCAAAATATTTGTTCAATGCTGAACTCATTTCATTTTTCTGGAATATGCATAAAGATATTGAATTTTGTGGATAAATAGTTCACTACTTCCAACTATGGTTTTGTGGTAGTCGAGAATAGAACATACTAAGCAGGTTGGAAACAGATAAAACTAATTAAGTGTACCAATTGTTTCTTGGTATTTACTCATTAAAAATAAAGTTGTAGCTCCACGTTTAAAATTAACAACAGAATTAAACTCTCCGAATTCATTTATAAACAAACAATTATTAGGAAACTTCTTTGACAAAAGTAAAGCAAAATATTTGTTCAATGCTGAACTCATTTCATTTTTCTGGAATATGCATAAAGATATTGAATTTTGTGGATAAATAGTTCACTACTTCCAACTATGGTTTTGTGGTAGTCGAGAATAGAACATACTAAGCAGGTTGGAAACAGATAAAACTAATTAAGTGTACCAATTGTTTCTTGGTATTTACTCATTAAAAATAAAGTTGTAGCTCCACGTTTAAAATTAACAACAGAATTAAACTCTCCGAATTCATTTATAAACAAACAATTATTAGGAAACTTCTTTGACAAAAGTAAAGCAAAATATTTGTTCAATGCTGAACTCATTTCATTTTTCTGGAATATGCATAAAGATATTGAATTTTGTGGATAAATAGTTCACTACTTCCAACTATGGTTTTGTGGTAGTCGAGAATAGAACATACTAAGCAGGTTGGAAACAGATAAAACTAATTAAGTGTACCAATTGTTTCTTGGTATTTACTCATTAAAAATAAAGTTGTAGCTCCACGTTTAAAATTAACAACAGAATTAAACTCTCCGAATTCATTTATAAACAAACAATTATTAGGAAACTTCTTTGACAAAAGTAAAGCAAAATATTTGTTCAATGCTGAACTCATTTCATTTTTCTGGAATATGCATAAAGATATTGAATTTTGTGGATAAATAGTTCACTACTTCCAACTATGGTTTTGTGGTAGTCGAGAATAGAACATACTAAGCAGGTTGGAAACAGATAAAACTAATTAAGTGTACCAATTGTTTCTTGGTATTTACTCATTTAAAATAAAGTTGTAGCTCCACGTTTAAAATTAACAACAGAATTAAACTCTCCGAATTCATTTATAAACAAACAATTATTAGGAAACTTCTTTGACAAAAGTAAAGCAAAATATTTGTTCAATGCTGAACTCATTTCATTTTTCTGGAATATGCATAAAGATATTGAATTTTGTGGATAAATAGTTCACTACTTCCAACTATGGTTTTGTGGTAGTCGAGAATAGAACATACTAAGCAGGTTGGAAACAGATAAAACTAATTAAGTGTACCAATTGTTTCTTGGTATTTACTCATTAAAAATAAAGTTGTAGCTCCACGTTTAAAATTAACAACAGAATTAAACTCTCCGAATTCATTTATAAACAAACAATTATTAGGAAACTTCTTTGACAAAAGTAAAGCAAAATATTTGTTCAATGCTGAACTCATTTCATTTTTCTGGAATATGCATAAAGATATTGAATTTTGTGGATAAATAGTTCACTACTTCCAACTATGGTTTTGTGGTAGTCGAGAATAGAACATACTAAGCAGGTTGGAAACAGATAAAACTAATTAAGTGTACCAATTGTTTCTTGGTATTTACTCATTTAAAATAAAGTTGTAGCTCCACGTTTAAAATTAACAACAGAATTAAACTCTCCGAATTCATTTATAAACAAACAATTATTAGGAAACTTCTTTGACAAAAGTAAAGCAAAATATTTACTGAATGCTGAACTCATTTCATTTTTCTGGAATATGCATAAAGATATTGAATTTTGTGGATAAATAGTTCACTACTTCCAACTATGGTTTTGTGGTAGTCGAGAATAGAACATACTAAGCAGGTTGGAAACAGATAAAACTAATTAAGTGTACCAATTGTTTCTTGGTATTTACTCATTTAAAATAAAGTTGTAGCTCCACGTTTAAAATTAACAACAGAATTAAACTCTCCGAATTCATTTATAAACAAACAATTATTAGGAAACTTCTTTGACAAAAGTAAAGCAAAATATTTGTTCAATGCTGAACTCATTTCATTTTTCTGGAATATGCATAAAGATATTGAATTTTGTGGATAAATAGTTCACTACTTCCAACTATGGTTTTGTGGTAGTCGAGAATAGAACATACTAAGCAGGTTGGAAACAGATAAAACTAATTAAGTGTACCAATTGTTTCTTGGTATTTACTCATTAAAAATAAAGTTGTAGCTCCACGTTTAAAATTAACAACAGAATTAAACTCTCCGAATTCATTTATAAACAAACAATTATTAGGAAACTTCTTTGACAAAAGTAAAGCAAACTATTTGTTCAATGCTGAACTCATTTCATTTTTCTGGAATATGCATAAAGATATTGAATTTTGTGGATAAATAGTTCACTACTTCCAACTATGGTTTTGTGGTAGTCGAGAATAGAACATACTAAGCAGGTTGGAAACAGATAAAACTAATTAAGTGTACCAATTGTTTCTTGGTATTTACTCATTAAAAATAAAGTTGTAGCTCCACGTTTAAAATTAACAACAGAATTAAACTCTCCGAATTCATTTATAAACAAACAATTATTAGGAAACTTCTTTGACAAAAGTAAAGCAAAATATTTGTTCAATGCTGAACTCATTTCATTTTTCTGGAATATGCATAAAGATATTGAATTTTGTGGATAAATAGTTCACTACTTCCAACTATGGTTTTGTGGTAGTCGAGAATAGAACATACTAAGCAGGTTGGAAACAGATAAAACTAATTAAGTGTACCAATTGTTTCTTGGTATTTACTCATTTAAAATAAAGTTGTAGCTCCACGTTTAAAATTAACAACAGAATTAAACTCTCCGAATTCATTTATAAACAAACAATTATTAGGAAACTTCTTTGACAAAAGTAAAGCAAAATATTTGTTCAATGCTGAACTCATTTCATTTTTCTGGAATATGCATAAAGATATTGAATTTTGTGGATAAATAGTTCACTGCTTCCAACTATGGTTTTGTGGTAGTAGAGAATAGAACATCCTAAGCAGGTTGGAAACAGATAAAACTAATTAAGTGTACCAATTGTTTCTTGGTATTTACTCATTAAAAATAAAGTTGTAGATCCACGTTTAAAATTAACAACAGAATTAAACTCTCCGAATTCATTTATAAACAAACAATTATTAGGAAACTTCTTTGACAAAAGTAAAGCAAAATATTTGTTCAATGCTGAACTCATTTCATTTTTCTGGAATATGCATAAAGATATTGAATTTTGTGGATAAATAGTTCACTACTTCCAACTATGGTTTTGTGGTAGTCGAGAATAGAACATACTAAGCAGGTTGGAAACAGATAAAACTAATTAAGTGTACCAATTGTTTCTTGGTATTTACTCATTAAAAATAAAGTTGTAGCTCCACGCTTAAAATTAACAACAGAATTAAACTCTCCGAATTCATTTATAAACAAACAATTATTAGGAAACTTCTTTGACAAAAGTAAAGCAAAATATTTGTTCAATGCTGAACTCATTTCATTTTTCTGGAATATGCATAAAGATATTGAATTTTGTGGATAAATAGTTCACTACTTCCAACTATGGTTTTGTGGTAGTCGAGAATAGAACATACTAAGCAGGTTGGAAACAGATAAAACTAATTAAGTGTACCAATTGTTTCTTGGTATTTACTCATTAAAAATAAAGTTGTAGCTCCACGTTTAAAATTAACAACAGAATTAAACTCTCCGAATTCATTTATAAACAAACAATTATTAGGAAACTTCTTTGACAAAAGTAAAGCAAAATATTTGTTCAATGCTGAACTCATTTCATTTTTCTGGAATATGCATAAAGATATTGAATTTTGTGGATAAATAGTTCACTGCTTCCAACTATGGTTTTGTGGTAGTAGAGAATAGAACATCCTAAGCAGGTTGGAAACAGATAAAACTAATTAAGTGTACCAATTGTTTCTTGGTATTTACTCATTAAAAATAAAGTTGTAGATCCACGTTTAAAATTAACAACAGAATTAAACTCTCCGAATTCATTTATAAACAAACAATTATTAGGAAACTTCTTTGACAAAAGTAAAGCAAAATATTTGTTCAATGCTGAACTCATTTCATTTTTCTGGAATATGCATAAAGATATTGAATTTTGTGGATAAATAGTTCACTACTTCCAACTATGGTTTTGTGGTAGTCGAGAATAGAACATACTAAGCAGGTTGGAAACAGATAAAACTAATTAAGTGTACCAATTGTTTCTTGGTATTTACTCATTAAAAATAAAGTTGTAGCTCCACGTTTAAAATTAACAACAGAATTAAACTCTCCGAATTCATTTATAAACAAACAATTATTAGGAAACTTCTTTGACAAAAGTAAAGCAAAATATTTGTTCAATGCTGAACTCATTTCATTTTTCTGGAATATGCATAAAGATATTGAATTTTGTGGATAAATAATTCACTACTTCCAACTATGGTTTTGTGGTAGTCGAGAATAGAACATACTAAGCAGGTTGGAAACAGATAAAACTAATTAAGTGTACCAATTGTTTCTTGGTATTTACTCATTAAAAATAAAGTTGTAGCTCCACGTTTAAAATTAACAACAGAATTAAACTCTCCGAATTCATTTATAAACAAACAATTATTAGGAAACTTCTTTGACAAAAGTAAAGCAAAATATTTGTTCAATGCTGAACTCATTTCATTTTTCTGGAATATGCATAAAGATATTGAATTTTGTGGATAAATAGTTCACTGCTTCCAACTATGGTTTTGTGGTAGTAGAGAATAGAACATCCTAAGCAGGTTGGAAACAGATAAAACTAATTAAGTGTACCAATTGTTTCTTGGTATTTACTCATTAAAAATAAAGTTGTAGATCCACGTTTAAAATTAACAACAGAATTAAACTCTCCGAATTCATTTATAAACAAACAATTATTAGGAAACTTCTTTGACAAAAGTAAAGCAAAATATTTGTTCAATGCTGAACTCATTTCATTTTTCTGGAATATGCATAAAGATATTGAATTTTGTGGATAAATAGTTCACTACTTCCAACTATGGTTTTGTGGTAGTCGAGAATAGAACATACTAAGCAGGTTGGAAACAGATAAAACTAATTAAGTGTACCAATTGTTTCTTGGAATTTACTCATTAAAAATAAAGTTGTAGCTCCACGTTTAAAATTAACAACAGAATTAAACTCTCCGAATTCATTTATAAACAAACAATTATTAGGAAACTTCTTTGACAAAAGTAAAGCAAAATATTTGTTCAATGCTGAACTCATTTCATTTTTCTGGAATATGCATAAAGATATTGAATTTTGTGGATAAATAGTTCACTACTTCCAACTATGGTTTTGTGGTAGTCGAGAATAGAACATACTAAGCAGGTTGGAAACAGATAAAACTAATTAAGTGTACCAATTGTTTCTTGGTATTTACTCATTAAAAATAAAGTTGTAGCTCCACGTTTAAAATTAACAACAGAATTAAACTCTCCGAATTCATTTATAAACAAACAATTATTAGGAAACTTCTTTGACAAAAGTAAAGCAAAATATTTGTTCAATGCTGAACTCATTTCATTTTTCTGGAATATGCATAAAGATATTGAATTTTGTGGATAAATAGTTCACTACTTCCAACTATGGTTTTGTGGTAGTCGAGAATAGAACATACTAAGCAGGTTGGAAACAGATAAAACTAATTAAGTGTACCAATTGTTTCTTGGTATTTACTCATTAAAAATAAAGTTGTAACTCCACGTTTAAAATTAACAACAGAATTAAACTCTCCGAATTCATTTATAAACAAACAATTATTAGGAAACTTCTTTGACAAAAGTAAAGCAAAATATTTGTTCAATGCTGAACTCATTTCATTTTTCTGGAATATGCATAAAGATATTGAATTTTGTGGATAAATAGTTCACTGCTTCCAACTATGGTTTTGTGGTAGTAGAGAATAGAACATCCTAAGCAGGTTGGAAACAGATAAAACTAATTAAGTGTACCAATTGTTTCTTGGTATTTACTCATTAAAAATAAAGTTGTAGCTCCACGTTTAAAATTAACAACAGAATTAAACTCTCCGAATTCATTTATAAACAAACAATTATTAGGAAACTTCTTTGACAAAAGTAAAGCAAAATATTTGTTCAATGCTGAACTCATTTCATTTTTCTGGAATATGCATAAAGATATTGAATTTTGTGGATAAATAGTTCACTGCTTCCAACTATGGTTTTGTGGTAGTAGAGAATAGAACATCCTAAGCAGGTTGGAAACAGATAAAACTAATTAAGTGTACCAATTGTTTCTTGGAATTTACTCATTAAAAATAAAGTTGTAGCTCCACGTTTAAAATTAACAACAGAATTAAACTCTCCGAATTCATTTATAAACAAACAATTATTAGGAAACTTCTTTGACAAAAGTAAAGCAAAATATTTGTTCAATGCTGAACTCATTTCATTTTTCTGGAATATGCATAAAGATATTGAATTTTGTGGATAAATAGTTCACTGCTTCCAACTATGGTTTTGTGGTAGTAGAGAATAGAACATCCTAAGCAGGTTGGAAACAGATAAAACTAATTAAGTGTACCAATTGTTTCTTGGTATTTACTCATTAAAAATAAAGTTGTAGCTCCACGTTTAAAATTAACAACAGAATTAAACTCTCCGAATTCATTTATAAACAAACAATTATTAGGAAACTTCTTTGACAAAAGTAAAGCAAAATATTTGTTCAATGCTGAACTCATTTCATTTTTCTGGAATATGCATAAAGATATTGAATTTTGTGGATAAATAGTTCACTGCTTCCAACTATGGTTTTGTGGTAGTAGAGAATAGAACATCCTAAGCAGGTTGGAAACAGATAAAACTAATTAAGTGTACCAATTGTTTCTTGGTATTTACTCATTAAAAATAAAGTTGTAGCTCCACGTTTAAAATTAACAACAGAATTAAACTCTCCGAATTCATTTATAAACAAACAATTATTAGGAAACTTCTTTGACAAAAGTAAAGCAAAATATTTGTTCAATGCTGAACTCATTTCATTTTTCTGGAATATGCATAAAGATATTGAATTTTGTGGATAAATAGTTCACTGCTTCCAACTATGGTTTTGTGGTAGTAGAGAATAGAACATCCTAAGCAGGTTGGAAACAGATAAAACTAATTAAGTGTACCAATTGTTTCTTGGTATTTACTCATTAAAAATAAAGTTGTAGATCCACGTTTAAAATTAACAACAGAATTAAACTCTCCGAATTCATTTATAAACAAACAATTATTAGGAAACTTCTTTGACAAAAGTAAAGCAAAATATTTGTTCAATGCTGAACTCATTTCATTTTTCTGGAATATGCATAAAGATATTGAATTTTGTGGATAAATAGTTCACTACTTCCAACTATGGTTTTGTGGTAGTCGAGAATAGAACATACTAAGCAGGTTGGAAACAGATAAAACTAATTAAGTGTACCAATTGTTTCTTGGTATTTACTCATTAAAAATAAAGTTGTAGCTCCACGTTTAAAATTAACAACAGAATTAAACTCTCCGAATTCATTTATAAACAAACAATTATTAGGAAACTTCTTTGACAAAAGTAAAGCAAAATATTTGTTCAATGCTGAACTCATTTCATTTTTCTGGAATATGCATAAAGATATTGAATTTTGTGGATAAATAGTTCACTGCTTCCAACTATGGTTTTGTGGTAGTAGAGAATAGAACATCCTAAGCAGGTTGGAAACAGATAAAACTAATTAAGTGTACCAATTGTTTCTTGGTATTTACTCATTAAAAATAAAGTTGTAGCTCCACGTTTAAAATTAACAACAGAATTAAACTCTCCGAATTCATTTATAAACAAACAATTATTAGGAAACTTCTTTGACAAAAGTAAAGCAAAATATTTGTTCAATGCTGAACTCATTTCATTTTTCTGGAATATGCATAAAGATATTGAATTTTGTGGATAAATAGTTCACTGCTTCCAACTATGGTTTTGTGGTAGTAGAGAATAGAACATCCTAAGCAGGTTGGAAACAGATAAAACTAATTAAGTGTACCAATTGTTTCTTGGTATTTACTCATTAAAAATAAAGTTGTAGATCCATGTTTAAAATTAACAACAGAATTAAACTCTCCGAATTCATTTATAAACAAACAATTATTAGGAAACTTCTTTGACAAAAGTAAAGCAAAATATTTGTTCAATGCTGAACTCATTTCATTTTTCTGGAATATGCATAAAGATATTGAATTTTGTGGATAAATAGTTCACTACTTCCAACTATGGTTTTGTGGTAGTCGAGAATAGAACATACTAAGCAGGTTGGAAACAGATAAAACTAATTAAGTGTACCAATTGTTTCTTGGTATTTACTCATTAAAAATAAAGTTGTAGCTCCACGTTTAAAATTAACAACAGAATTAAACTCTCCGAATTCATTTATAAACAAACAATTATTAGGAAACTTCTTTGACAAAAGTAAAGCAAAATATTTGTTCAATGCTGAACTCATTTCATTTTTCTGGAATATGCATAAAGATATTGAATTTTGTGGATAAATAGTTCACTACTTCCAACTATGGTTTTGTGGTAGTCGAGAATAGAACATACTAAGCAGGTTGGAAACAGATAAAACTAATTAAGTGTACCAATTGTTTCTTGGTATTTACTCATTAAAAATAAAGTTGTAGCTCCACGTTTAAAATTAACAACAGAATTAAACTCTCCGAATTCATTTATAAACAAACAATTATTAGGAAACTTCTTTGACAAAAGTAAAGCAAAATATTTGTTCAATGCTGAACTCATTTCATTTTTCTGGAATATGCATAAAGATATTGAATTTTGTGGATAAATAGTTCACTGCTTCCAACTATGGTTTTGTGGTAGTAGAGAATAGAACATCCTAAGCAGGTTGGAAACAGATAAAACTAATTAAGTGTACCAATTGTTTCTTGGTATTTACTCATTAAAAATAAAGTTGTAGATCCACGTTTAAAATTAACAACAGAATTAAACTCTCCGAATTCATTTATAAACAAACAATTATTAGGAAACTTCTTTGACAAAAGTAAAGCAAAATATTTGTTCAATGCTGAACTCATTTCATTTTTCTGGAATATGCATAAAGATATTGAATTTTGTGGATAAATAGTTCACTGCTTCCAACTATGGTTTTGTGGTAGTAGAGAATAGAACATCCTAAGCAGGTTGGAAACAGATAAAACTAATTAAGTGTACCAATTGTTTCTTGGTATTTACTCATTAAAAATAAAGTTGTAGCTCCACGTTTAAAATTAACAACAGAATTAAACTCTCCGAATTCATTTATAAACAAACAATTATTAGGAAACTTCTTTGACAAAAGTAAAGCAAAATATTTGTTCAATGCTGAACTCATTTCATTTTTCTGGAATATGCATAAAGATATTGAATTTTGTGGATAAATAGTTCACTACTTCCAACTATGGTTTTGTGGTAGTCGAGAATAGAACATACTAAGCAGGTTGGAAACAGATAAAACTAATTAAGTGTACCAATTGTTTCTTGGTATTTACTCATTAAAAATAAAGTTGTAGCTCCACGTTTAAAATTAACAACAGAATTAAACTCTCCGAATTCATTTATAAACAAACAATTATTAGGAAACTTCTTTGACAAAAGTAAAGCAAAATATTTGTTCAATGCTGAACTCATTTCATTTTTCTGGAATATGCATAAAGATATTGAATTTTGTGGATAAATAGTTCACTACTTCCAACTATGGTTTTGTGGTAGTCGAGAATAGAACATACTAAGCAGGTTGGAAACAGATAAAACTAATTAAGTGTACCAATTGTTTCTTGGTATTTACTCATTAAAAATAAAGTTGTAGCTCCACGTTTAAAATTAACAACAGAATTAAACTCTCCGAATTCATTTATAAACAAACAATTATTAGGAAACTTCTTTGACAAAAGTAAAGCAAAATATTTGTTCAATGCTGAACTCATTTCATTTTTCTGGAATATGCATAAAGATATTGAATTTTGTGGATAAATAGTTCACTACTTCCAAGTATGGTTTTGTGGTAGTCGAGAATAGAACATACTAAGCAGGTTGGAAACAGATAAAACTAATTAAGTGTACCAATTGTTTCTTGGTATTTACTCATTAAAAATAAAGTTGTAGCTCCACGTTTAAAATTAACAACAGAATTAAACTCTCCGAATTCATTTATAAACAAACAATTATTAGGAAACTTCTTTGACAAAAGTAAAGCAAAATATTTATTGAATGCTGAACTGATTTAATTTTTCTGGAATATGCATAAAGATATTGAATTTTGTGGATAAATAGTTCACTACTTCCAACTATGGTTTTGTGGTAGTCGAGAATAGAACATACTAAGCAGGTTGGAAGCAGATAAAACTAATTAAGTGTACCAATTGTTTCTTGGTATTTACTCATTAAAAATAAAGTTGTAGCTCCACGTTTAAAATTAACAACATAATTAAACTCTCCGAATTCATTTATAAACAAACAATTATTAGGAAACTTCTTTAACAAAAGTAAAGCAAAATATTTGTTCAATGCTGAACTCATTTCATTTTTCTGGAATATGCATAAAGATATTGAATTTTGTGGATAAATAGTTCACTACTTCCAACTATGGTTTTGTGGTAGTAGAGAATAGAACATACTAAGCAGGTTGGAAACAGATAAAACTAATTAAGTGTACCAATTGTTTCTTGGTATTTACTCATTAAAAATAAAGTTGTAGCTCCACGTTTAAAATTAACAACAGAATTAAACTCTCCGAATTCATTTATAAACAAACAATTATTAGGAAACTTCTTTGACAAAAGTAAAGCAAAATATTTGTTCAATGCTGAACTCATTTCATTTTTCTGGAATATGCATAAAGATATTGAATTTTGTGGATAAATAGTTCACTACTTCCAACTATGGTTTTGTGGTAGTCGAGAATAGAACATACTAAGCAGGTTGGAAACAGATAAAACTAATTAAGTGTACCAATTGTTTCTTGGTATTTACTCATTAAAAATAAAGTTGTAGCTCCACGTTTAAAATTAACAACAGAATTAAACTCTCCGAATTCATTTATAAACAAACAATTATTAGGAAACTTCTTTGACAAAAGTAAAGCAAAATATTTGTTCAATGCTGAACTCATTTCATTTTTCTGGAATATGCATAAAGATATTGAATTTTGTGGATAAATAGTTCACTACTTCCAACTATGGTTTTGTGGTAGTCGAGAATAGAACATACTAAGCAGGTTGGAAACAGATAAAACTAATTAGGTGTACCAATTGTTTCTTGGTATTTACTCATTAAAAATAAAGTTGTAGCTCCACGTTTAAAATTAACAACAGAATTAAACTCTCCGAATTCATTTATAAACAAACAATTATTAGGAAACTTCTTTGACAAAAGTAAAGCAAAATATTTGTTCAATGCTGAACTCATTTCATTTTTCTGGAATATGCATAAAGATATTGAATTTTGTGGATAAATAGTTCACTACTTCCAACTATGGTTTTGTGGTAGTCGAGAATAGAACATACTAAGCAGGTTGGAAACAGATAAAACTAATTAAGTGTACCAATTGTTTCTTGGTATTTACTCATTAAAAATAAAGTTGTAGCTCCACGTTTAAAATTAACAACAGAATTAAACTCTCCGAATTCATTTATAAACAAACAATTATTAGGAAACCTCTTTGACAAAAGTAAAGCAAAATATTTGTTCAATGCTGAACTCATTTCATTTTTCTGGAATATGCATAAAGATATTGAATTTTGTGGATAAATAGTTCACTACTTCCAACTATGGTTTTGTGGTAGTCGAGAATAGAACATACTAAGCAGGTTGGAAACAGATAAAACTAATTAAGTGTACCAATTGTTTCTTGGTATTTACTCATTTAAAATAAAGTTGTAGCTCCACGTTTAAAATTAACAACAGAATTAAACTCTCCGAATTCATTTATAAACAAACAATTATTAGGAAACTTCTTTGACAAAAGTAAAGCAAAATATTTACTGAATGCTGAACTCATTTCATTTTTCTGGAATATGCATAAAGATATTGAATTTTGTGGATAAATAGTTCACTACTTCCAACTATGGTTTTGTGGTAGTCGAGAATAGAACATACTAAGCAGGTTGGAAACAGATAAAACTAATTAAGTGTACCAATTGTTTCTTGGTATTTACTCATTAAAAATAAAGTTGTAGCTCCACGTTTAAAATTAACAACAGAATTAAACTCTCCGAATTCATTTATAAACAAACAATTATTAGGAAACTTCTTTGACAAAAGTAAAGCAAAATATTTGTTCAATGCTGAACTCATTTCATTTTTCTGGAATATGCATAAAGATATTGAATTTTGTGGATAAATAGTTCACTACTTCCAACTATGGTTTTGTGGTAGTCGAGAATAGAACATACTAAGCAGGTTGGAAACAGATAAAACTAATTAAGTGTACCAATTGTTTCTTGGTATTTACTCATTAAAAATAAAGTTGTAGCTCCACGCTTAAAATTAACAACAGAATTAAACTCTCCGAATTCATTTATAAAGAAACAATTATTAGGAAACTTCTTTGACAAAAGTAAAGCAAAATATTTGTTCAATGCTGAACTCATTTCATTTTTCTGGAATATGCATAAAGATATTGAATTTTGTGGATAAATAGTTCACTACTTCCAACTATGGTTTTGTGGTAGTCGAGAATAGAACATACTAAGCAGGTTGGAAACAGATAAAACTAATTAAGTGTACCAATTGTTTCTTGGTATTTACTCATTAAAAATAAAGTTGTAGCTCCACGTTTAAAATTAACAACAGAATTAAACTCTCCGAATTCATTTATAAACAAACAATTATTAGGAAACTTCTTTGACAAAAGTAAAGCAAAATATTTGTTCAATGCTGAACTCATTTCATTTTTCTGGAATATGCGTAAAGATATTGAATTTTGTGGATAAATAGTTCACTGCTTCCAACTATGGTTTTGTGGTAGTAGAGAATAGAACATCCTAAGCAGGTTGGAAACAGATAAAACTAATTAAGTGTACCAATTGTTTCTTGGTATTTACTCATTAAAAATAAAGTTGTAGATCCACGTTTAAAATTAACAACAGAATTAAACTCTCCGAATTCATTTATAAACAAACAATTATTAGGAAACTTCTTTGACAAAAGTAAAGCAAAATATTTGTTCAATGCTGAACTCATTTCATTTTTCTGGAATATGCATAAAGATATTGAATTTTGTGGATAAATAGTTCACTACTTCCAACTATGGTTTTGTGGTAGTCGAGAATAGAACATACTAAGCAGGTTGGAAACAGATAAAACTAATTAAGTGTACCAATTGTTTCTTGGTATTTACTCATTAAAAATAAAGTTGTAGCTCCACGTTTAAAATTAACAACAGAATTAAACTCTCCGAATTCATTTATAAACAAACAATTATTAGGAAACTTCTTTGACAAAAGTAAAGCAAAATATTTGTTCAATGCTGAACTCATTTCATTTTTCTGGAATATGCATAAAGATATTGAATTTTGTGGATAAATAGTTCACTACTTCCAACTATGGTTTTGTGGTAGTCGAGAATAGAACATACTAAGCAGGTTGGAAACAGATAAAACTAATTAAGTGTACCAATTGTTTCTTGGAATTTACTCATTAAAAATAAAGTTGTAGCTCCACGTTTAAAATTAACAACAGAATTAAACTCTCCGAATTCATTTATAAACAAACAATTATTAGGAAACTTCTTTGACAAAAGTAAAGCAAAATATTTGTTCAATGCTGAACTCATTTCATTTTTCTGGAATATGCATAAAGATATTGAATTTTGTGGATAAATAGTTCACTACTTCCAACTATGGTTTTGTGGTAGTCGAGAATAGAACATACTAAGCAGGTTGGAAACAGATAAAACTAATTAAGTGTACCAATTGTTTCTTGGTATTTACTCATTAAAAATAAAGTTGTAGCTCCACGTTTAAAATTAACAACAGAATTAAACTCTCCGAATTCATTTATAAACAAACAATTATTAGGAAACTTCTTTGACAAAAGTAAAGCAAAATATTTGTTCAATGCTGAACTCATTTCATTTTTCTGGAATATGCATAAAGATATTGAATTTTGTGGATAAATAGTTCACTGCTTCCAACTATGGTTTTGTGGTAGTCGAGAATAGAACATACTAAGCAGGTTGGAAACAGATAAAACTAATTAAGTGTACCAATTGTTTCTTGGTATTTACTCATTAAAAATAAAGTTGTAGCTCCACGTTTAAAATTAACAACAGAATTAAACTCTCCGAATTCATTTATAAACAAACAATTATTAGGAAACTTCTTTGACAAAAGTAAAGCAAAATATTTGTTCAATGCTGAACTCATTTCATTTTTCTGGAATATGCATAAAGATATTGAATTTTGTGGATAAATAGTTCACTGCTTCCAACTATGGTTTTGTGGTAGTCGAGAATAGAACATACTAAGCAGGTTGGAAACAGATAAAACTAATTAAGTGTACCAATTGTTTCTTGGTATTTACTCATTAAAAATAAAGTTGTAGCTCCACGTTTAAAATTAACAACAGAATTAAACTCTCCGAATTCATTTATAAACAAACAATTATTAGGAAACTTCTTTGACAAAAGTAAAGCAAAATATTTGTTCAATGCTGAACTCATTTCATTTTTCTGGAATATGCATAAAGATATTGAATTTTGTGGATAAATAGTTCACTGCTTCCAACTATGGTTTTGTGGTAGTAGAGAATAGAACATCCTAAGCAGGTTGGAAACAGATAAAACTAATTAAGTGTACCAATTGTTTCTTGGTATTTACTCATTAAAAATAAAGTTGTAGCTCCACGTTTAAAATTAACAACAGAATTAAACTCTCCGAATTCATTTATAAACAAACAATTATTAGGAAACTTCTTTGACAAAAGTAAAGCAAAATATTTGTTCAATGCTGAACTCATTTCATTTTTCTGGAATATGCATAAAGATATTGAATTTTGTGGATAAATAGTTCACTGCTTCCAACTATGGTTTTGTGGTAGTCGAGAATAGAACATACTAAGCAGGTTGGAAACAGATAAAACTAATTAAGTGTACCAATTGTTTCTTGGTATTTACTCATTAAAAATAAAGTTGTAGATCCACGTTTAAAATTAACAACAGAATTAAACTCTCCGAATTCATTTATAAACAAACAATTATTAGGAAACTTCTTTGACAAAAGTAAAGCAAAATATTTGTTCAATGCTGAACTCATTTCATTTTTCTGGAATATGCATAAAGATATTGAATTTTGTGGATAAATAGTTCACTGCTTCCAACTATGGTTTTGTGGTAGTAGAGAATAGAACATCCTAAGCAGGTTGGAAACAGATAAAACTAATTAAGTGTACCAATTGTTTCTTGGTATTTACTCATTAAAAATAAAGTTGTAGATCCACGTTTAAAATTAACAACAGAATTAAACTCTCCGAATTCATTTATAAACAAACAATTATTAGGAAACTTCTTTGACAAAAGTAAAGCAAAATATTTGTTCAATGCTGAACTCATTTCATTTTTCTGGAATATGCATAAAGATATTGAATTTTGTGGATAAATAGTTCACTGCTTCCAACTATGGTTTTGTGGTAGTCGAGAATAGAACATACTAAGCAGGTTGGAAACAGATAAAACTAATTAAGTGTACCAATTGTTTCTTGGTATTTACTCATTAAAAATAAAGTTGTAGCTCCACGTTTAAAATTAACAACAGAATTAAACTCTCCGAATTCATTTATAAACAAACAATTATTAGGAAACTTCTTTGACAAAAGTAAAGCAAAATATTTGTTCAATGCTGAACTCATTTCATTTTTCTGGAATATGCATAAAGATATTGAATTTTGTGGATAAATAGTTCACTGCTTCCAACTATGGTTTTGTGGTAGTCGAGAATAGAACATACTAAGCAGGTTGGAAACAGATAAAACTAATTAAGTGTACCAATTGTTTCTTGGTATTTACTCATTAAAAATAAAGTTGTAGATCCACGTTTAAAATTAACAACAGAATTAAACTCTCCGAATTCATTTATAAACAAACAATTATTAGGAAACTTCTTTGACAAAAGTAAAGCAAAATATTTGTTCAATGCTGAACTCATTTCATTTTTCTGGAATATGCATAAAGATATTGAATTTTGTGGATAAATAGTTCACTGCTTCCAACTATGGTTTTGTGGTAGTAGAGAATAGAACATCCTAAGCAGGTTGGAAACAGATAAAACTAATTAAGTGTACCAATTGTTTCTTGGTATTTACTCATTAAAAATAAAGTTGTAGATCCACGTTTAAAATTAACAACAGAATTAAACTCTCCGAATTCATTTATAAACAAACAATTATTAGGAAACTTCTTTGACAAAAGTAAAGCAAAATATTTGTTCAATGCTGAACTCATTTCATTTTTCTGGAATATGCATAAAGATATTGAATTTTGTGGATAAATAGTTCACTACTTCCAACTATGGTTTTGTGGTAGTCGAGAATAGAACATACTAAGCAGGTTGGAAACAGATAAAACTAATTAAGTGTACCAATTGTTTCTTGGTATTTACTCATTAAAAATAAAGTTGTAGCTCCACGTTTAAAATTAACAACAGAATTAAACTCTCCGAATTCATTTATAAACAAACAATTATTAGGAAACTTCTTTGACAAAAGTAAAGCAAAATATTTGTTCAATGCTGAACTCATTTCATTTTTCTGGAATATGCATAAAGATATTGAATTTTGTGGATAAATAGTTCACTGCTTCCAACTATGGTTTTGTGGTAGTAGAGAATAGAACATCCTAAGCAGGTTGGAAACAGATAAAACTAATTAAGTGTACCAATTGTTTCTTGGTATTTACTCATTAAAAATAAAGTTGTAGATCCACGTTTAAAATTAACAACAGAATTAAACTCTCCGAATTCATTTATAAACAAACAATTATTAGGAAACTTCTTTGACAAAAGTAAAGCAAAATATTTGTTCAATGCTGAACTCATTTCATTTTTCTGGAATATGCATAAAGATATTGAATTTTGTGGATAAATAGTTCACTACTTCCAACTATGGTTTTGTGGTAGTCGAGAATAGAACATACTAAGCAGGTTGGAAACAGATAAAACTAATTAAGTGTACCAATTGTTTCTTGGTATTTACTCATTAAAAATAAAGTTGTAGCTCCACGTTAAAATTAACAACAGAATTAAACTCTCCGAATTCATTTATAAACAAACAATTATTAGGAAACTTCTTTGACAAAAGTAAAGCAAAATATTTGTTCAATGCTGAACTCATTTCATTTTTCTGGAATATGCATAAAGATATTGAATTTTGTGGATAAATAGTTCACTGCTTCCAACTATGGTTTTGTGGTAGTAGAGAATAGAACATCCTAAGCAGGTTGGAAACAGATAAAACTAATTAAGTGTACCAATTGTTTCTTGGTATTTACTCATTAAAAATAAAGTTGTAGATCCACGTTTAAAATTAACAACAGAATTTAACTCTCCGAATTCATTTATAAACAAACAATTATTAGGAAACTTCTTTGACAAAAGTAAAGCAAAATATTTGTTCAATGCTGAACTCATTTCATTTTTCTGGAATATGCATAAAGATATTGAATTTTGTGGATAAATAGTTCACTGCTTCCAACTATGGTTTTGTGGTAGTAGAGAATAGAACATCCTAAGCAGGTTGGAAACAGATAAAACTAATTAAGTGTACCAATTGTTTCTTGGTATTTACTCATTAAAAATAAAGTTGTAGATCCACGTTTAAAATTAACAACAGAATTTAACTCTCCGAATTCATTTATAAACAAACAATTATTAGGAAACTTCTTTGACAAAAGTAAAGCAAAATATTTGTTCAATGCTGAACTCATTTCATTTTTCTGGAATATGCATAAAGATATTGAATTTTGTGGATAAATAGTTCACTACTTCCAACTATGGTTTTGTGGTAGTCGAGAATAGAACATACTAAGCAGGTTGGAAACAGATAAAACTAATTAAGTGTACCAATTGTTTCTTGGTATTTACTCATTAAAAATAAAGTTGTAGCTCCACGTTTAAAATTAACAACAGAATTAAACTCTCCGAATTCATTTATAAACAAACAATTATTAGGAAACTTCTTTGACAAAAGTAAAGCAAAATATTTGTTCAATGCTGAACTCATTTCATTTTTCTGGAATATGCATAAAGATATTGAATTTTGTGGATAAATAGTTCACTGCTTCCAACTATGGTTTTGTGGTAGTAGAGAATAGAACATCCTAAGCAGGTTGGAAACAGATAAAACTAATTAAGTGTACCAATTGTTTCTTGGTATTTACTCATTAAAAATAAAGTTGTAGATCCACGTTTAAAATTAACAACAGAATTAAACTCTCCGAATTCATTTATAAACAAACAATTATTAGGAAACTTCTTTGACAAAAGTAAAGCAAAATATTTGTTCAATGCTGAACTCATTTCATTTTTCTGGAATATGCATAAAGATATTGAATTTTGTGGATAAATAGTTCACTACTTCCAACTATGGTTTTGTGGTAGTCGAGAATAGAACATACTAAGCAGGTTGGAAACAGATAAAACTAATTAAGTGTACCAATTGTTTCTTGGTATTTACTCATTAAAAATAAAGTTGTAGCTCCACGTTTAAAATTAACAACAGAATTAAACTCTCCGAATTCATTTATAAACAAACATTATTAGGAAACTTCTTTGACAAAAGTAAAGCAAAATATTTGTTCAATGCTGCAATCATTTCATTTTTCTGGAATATGCATAAAGATATTGAATTTTGTGGATAAATAGTTCACTGCTTCCAACTATGGTTTTGTGGTAGTAGAGAATAGAACATCCTAAGCAGGTTGGAAACAGATAAAACTAATTAAGTGTACCAATTGTTTCTTGGTATTTACTCATTAAAAATAAAGTTGTAGCTCCACGTTTAAAATTAACAACAGAATTAAACTCTCCGAATTCATTTATAAACAAACAATTATTAGGAAACTTCTTTGACAAAAGTAAAGCAAAATATTTGTTCAATGCTGAACTCATTTCATTTTTCTGGAATATGCATAAAGATATTGAATTTTGTGGATAAATAGTTCACTGCTTCCAACTATGGTTTTGTGGTAGTCGAGAATAGAACATACTAAGCAGGTTGGAAACAGATAAAACTAATTAAGTGTACCAATTGTTTCTTGGTATTTACTCATTAAAAATAAAGTTGTAGCTCCACGTTTAAAATTAACAACAGAATTAAACTCTCCGAATTCATTTATAAACAAACAATTATTAGGAAACTTCTTTGACAAAAGTAAAGCAAAATATTTGTTCAATGCTGAACTCATTTCATTTTTCTGGAATATGCATAAAGATATTGAATTTTGTGGATAAATAGTTCACTGCTTCCAACTATGGTTTTGTGGTAGTCGAGAATAGAACATACTAAGCAGGTTGGAAACAGATAAAACTAATTAAGTGTACCAATTGTTTCTTGGTATTTACTCATTAAAAATAAAGTTGTAGATCCACGTTTAAAATTAACAACAGAATTAAACTCTCCGAATTCATTTATAAACAAACAATTATTAGGAAACTTCTTTGACAAAAGTAAAGCAAAATATTTGTTCAATGCTGAACTCATTTCATTTTTCTGGAATATGCATAAAGATATTGAATTTTGTGGATAAATAGTTCACTGCTTCCAACTATGGTTTTGTGGTAGTCGAGAATAGAACATACTAAGCAGGTTGGAAACAGATAAAACTAATTAAGTGTACCAATTGTTTCTTGGTATTTACTCATTAAAAATAAAGTTGTAGATCCACGTTTAAAATTAACAACAGAATTAAACTCTCCGAATTCATTTATAAACAAACAATTATTAGGAAACTTCTTTGACAAAAGTAAAGCAAAATATTTGTTCAATGCTGAACTCATTTCATTTTTCTGGAATATGCATAAAGATATTGAATTTTGTGGATAAATAGTTCACTGCTTCCAACTATGGTTTTGTGGTAGTCGAGAATAGAACATACTAAGCAGGTTGGAAACAGATAAAACTAATTAAGTGTACCAATTGTTTCTTGGTATTTACTCATTAAAAATAAAGTTGTAGCTCCACGTTTAAAATTAACAACAGAATTAAACTCTCCGAATTCATTTATAAACAAACAATTATTAGGAAACTTCTTTGACAAAAGTAAAGCAAAATATTTGTTCAATGCTGAACTCATTTCATTTTTCTGGAATATGCATAAAGATATTGAATTTTGTGGATAAATAGTTCACTGCTTCCAACTATGGTTTTGTGGTAGTAGAGAATAGAACATCCTAAGCAGGTTGGAAACAGATAAAACTAATTAAGTGTACCAATTGTTTCTTGGTATTTACTCATTAAAAATAAAGTTGTAGATCCACGTTTAAAATTAACAACAGAATTAAACTCTCCGAATTCATTTATAAACAAACAATTATTAGGAAACTTCTTTGACAAAAGTAAAGCAAAATATTTGTTCAATGCTGAACTCATTTCATTTTTCTGGAATATGCATAAAGATATTGAATTTTGTGGATAAATAGTTCACTACTTCCAACTATGGTTTTGTGGTAGTCGAGAATAGAACATACTAAGCAGGTTGGAAACAGATAAAACTAATTAAGTGTACCAATTGTTTCTTGGTATTTACTCATTAAAAATAAAGTTGTAGCTCCACGTTTAAAATTAACAACAGAATTAAACTCTCCGAATTCATTTATAAACAAACAATTATTAGGAAACTTCTTTGACAAAAGTAAAGCAAAATATTTGTTCAATGCTGAACTCATTTCATTTTTCTGGAATATGCATAAAGATATTGAATTTTGTGGATAAATAGTTCACTGCTTCCAACTATGGTTTTGTGGTAGTAGAGAATAGAACATCCTAAGCAGGTTGGAAACAGATAAAACTAATTAAGTGTACCAATTGTTTCTTGGTATTTACTCATTAAAAATAAAGTTGTAGATCCACGTTTAAAATTAACAACAGAATTAAACTCTCCGAATTCATTTATAAACAAACAATTATTAGGAAACTTCTTTGACAAAAGTAAAGCAAAATATTTGTTCAATGCTGAACTCATTTCATTTTTCTGGAATATGCATAAAGATATTGAATTTTGTGGATAAATAGTTCACTACTTCCAACTATGGTTTTGTGGTAGTCGAGAATAGAACATACTAAGCAGGTTGGAAACAGATAAAACTAATTAAGTGTACCAATTGTTTCTTGGTATTTACTCATTAAAAATAAAGTTGTAGCTCCACGTTAAAATTAACAACAGAATTAAACTCTCCGAATTCATTTATAAACAAACAATTATTAGGAAACTTCTTTGACAAAAGTAAAGCAAAATATTTGTTCAATGCTGAACTCATTTCATTTTTCTGGAATATGCATAAAGATATTGAATTTTGTGGATAAATAGTTCACTGCTTCCAACTATGGTTTTGTGGTAGTAGAGAATAGAACATCCTAAGCAGGTTGGAAACAGATAAAACTAATTAAGTGTACCAATTGTTTCTTGGTATTTACTCATTAAAAATAAAGTTGTAGATCCACGTTTAAAATTAACAACAGAATTAAACTCTCCGAATTCATTTATAAACAAACAATTATTAGGAAACTTCTTTGACAAAAGTAAAGCAAAATATTTGTTCAATGCTGAAATCATTTCATTTTTCTGGAATATGCATAAAGATATTGAATTTTGTGGATAAATAGTTCACTACTTCCAACTATGGTTTTGTGGTAGTCGAGAATAGAACATCCTAAGCAGGTTGGAAACAGATAAAACTAATTAAGTGTACCAATTGTTTCTTGGTATTTACTCATTAAAAATAAAGTTGTAGATCCACGTTTAAAATTAACAACAGAATTAAACTCTCCGAATTCATTTATAAACAAACAATTATTAGGAAACTTCTTTGACAAAAGTAAAGCAAAATATTTGTTCAATGCTGAAATCATTTCATTTTTCTGGAATATGCATAAAGATATTGAATTTTGTGGATAAATAGTTCACTACTTCCAACTATGGTTTTGTGGTAGTCGAGAATAGAACATCCTAAGCAGGTTGGAAACAGATAAAACTAATTAAGTGTACCAATTGTTTCTTGGTATTTACTCATTAAAAATAAAGTTGTAGATCCACGTTTAAAATTAACAACAGAATTAAACTCTCCGAATTCATTTATAAACAAACAATTATTAGGAAACTTCTTTGACAAAAGTAAAGCAAAATATTTGTTCAATGCTGAAATCATTTCATTTTTCTGGAATATGCATAAAGATATTGAATTTTGTGGATAAATAGTTCACTACTTCCAACTATGGTTTTGTGGTAGTCGAGAATAGAACATCCTAAGCAGGTTGGAAACAGATAAAACTAATTAAGTGTACCAATTGTTTCTTGGTATTTACTCATTAAAAATAAAGTTGTAGATCCACGTTTAAAATTAACAACAGAATTAAACTCTCCGAATTCATTTATAAACAAACAATTATTAGGAAACTTCTTTGACAAAAGTAAAGCAAAATATTTGTTCAATGCTGAAATCATTTCATTTTTCTGGAATATGCATAAAGATATTGAATTTTGTGGATAAATAGTTCACTACTTCCAACTATGGTTTTGTGGTAGTAGAGAATAGAACATCCTAAGCAGGTTGGAAACAGATAAAACTAATTAAGTGTACCAATTGTTTCTTGGTATTTACTCATTAAAAATAAAGTTGTAGCTCCACGTTTAAAATTAACAACAGAATTAAACTCTCCGAATTCATTTATAAACAAACAATTATTAGGAAACTTCTTTGACAAAAGTAAAGCAAAATATTTGTTCAATGCTGAAATCATTTCATTTTTCTGGAATATGCATAAAGATATTGAATTTTGTGGATAAATAGTTCACTACTTCCAACTATGGTTTTGTGGTAGTCGAGAATAGAACATCCTAAGCAGGTTGGAAACAGATAAAACTAATTAAGTGTACCAATTGTTTCTTGGTATTTACTCATTAAAAATAAAGTTGTAGCTCCACGTTTAAAATTAACAACAGAATTAAACTCTCCGAATTCATTTATAAACAAACAATTATTAGGAAACTTCTTTGACAAAAGTAAAGCAAAATATTTTTTCAATGCTGAACTCATTTCATTTTTCTGGAATATGCATAAAGATATTGAATTTTGTGGATAAATAGTTCACTACTTCCAACTATGGTTTTGTGGTAGTCGAGAATAGAACATCCTAAGCAGGTTGGAAACAGATAAAACTAATTAAGTGTACCAATTGTTTCTTGGTATTTACTCATTAAAAATAAAGTTGTAGCTCCACGTTTAAAATTAACAACAGAATTAAACTCTCCGAATTCATTTATAAACAAACAATTATTAGGAAACTTCTTTGACAAAAGTAAAGCAAAATATTTGTTCAATGCTGAACTCATTTCATTTTTCTGGAATATGCATAAAGATATTGAATTTTGTGGATAAATAGTTCACTACTTCCAACTATGGTTTTGTGGTAGTCGAGAATAGAACATCCTAAGCAGGTTGGAAACAGATAAAACTAATTAAGTGTACCAATTGTTTCTTGGTATTTACTCATTAAAAATAAAGTTGTAGCTCCACGTTTAAAATTAACAACAGAATTAAACTCTCCGAATTCATTTATAAACAAACAATTATTAGGAAACTTCTTTGACAAAAGTAAAGCAAAATATTTGTTCAATGCTGAACTCATTTCATTTTTCTGGAATATGCATAAAGATATTGAATTTTGTGGATAAATAGTTCACTACTTCCAACTATGGTTTTGTGGTAGTCGAGAATAGAACATCCTAAGCAGGTTGGAAACAGATAAAACTAATTAAGTGTACCAATTGTTTCTTGGTATTTACTCATTAAAAATAAAGTTGTAGCTCCACGTTTAAAATTAACAACAGAATTAAACTCTCCGAATTCATTTATAAACAAACAATTATTAGGAAACTTCTTTGACAAAAGTAAAGCAAAATATTTGTTCAATGCTGAACTCATTTCATTTTTCTGGAATATGCATAAAGATATTGAATTTTGTGGATAAATAGTTCACTACTTCCAACTATGGTTTTGTGGTAGTCGAGAATAGAACATCCTAAGCAGGTTGGAAACAGATAAAACTAATTAAGTGTACCAATTGTTTCTTGGTATTTACTCATTAAAAATAAAGTTGTAGCTCCACGTTTAAAATTAACAACAGAATTAAACTCTCCGAATTCATTTATAAACAAACAATTATTAGGAAACTTCTTTGACAAAAGTAAAGCAAAATATTTGTTCAATGCTGAACTCATTTCATTTTTCTGGAATATGCATAAAGATATTGAATTTTGTGGATAAATAGTTCACTACTTCCAACTATGGTTTTGTGGTAGTCGAGAATAGAACATCCTAAGCAGGTTGGAAACAGATAAAACTAATTAAGTGTACCAATTGTTTCTTGGTATTTACTCATTAAAAATAAAGTTGTAGCTCCACGTTTAAAATTAACAACAGAATTAAACTCTCCGAATTCATTTATAAACAAACAATTATTAGGAAACTTCTTTGACAAAAGTAAAGCAAAATATTTGTTCAATGCTGAACTCATTTCATTTTTCTGGAATATGCATAAAGATATTGAATTTTGTGGATAAATAGTTCACTGCTTCCAACTATGGTTTTGTGGTAGTAGAGAATAGAACATCCTAAGCAGGTTGGAAACAGATAAAACTAATTAAGTGTACCAATTGTTTCTTGGTATTTACTCATTAAAAATAAAGTTGTAGCTCCACGTTTAAAATTAACAACAGAATTAAACTCTCCGAATTCATTTATAAACAAACAATTATTAGGAAACTTCTTTGACAAAAGTAAAGCAAAATATTTGTTCAATGCTGAACTCATTTAATTTTTCTGGAATATGCATAAAGATATTGAATTTTGTGGATAAATAGTTCACTACTTCCAACTATGGTTTTGTGGTAGTCGAGAATAGAACATACTAAGCAGGTTGGAAACAGATAAAACTAATTAAGTGTACCAATTGTTTCTTGGTATTTACTCATTAAAAATAAAGTTGTAGCTCCACGTTTAAAATTAACAACAGAATTAAACTCTCCGAATTCATTTATAAACAAACAATTATTAGGAAACTTCTTTGACAAAAGTAAAGCAAAATATTTGTTCAATGCTGAAATCATTTCATTTTTCTGGAATATGCATAAAGATATTGAATTTTGTGGATAAATAGTTCACTGCTTCCAACTATGGTTTTGTGGTAGTAGAGAATAGAACATCCTAAGCAGGTTGGAAACAGATAAAACTAATTAAGTGTACCAATTGTTTCTTGGTATTTACTCATTAAAAATAAAGTTGTAGCTCCACGTTTAAAATTAACAACAGAATTAAACTCTCCGAATTCATTTATAAACAAACAATTATTAGGAAACTTCTTTGACAAAAGTAAAGCAAAATATTTGTTCAATGCTGAACTCATTTCATTTTTCTGGAATATGCATAAAGATATTGAATTTTGTGGATAAATAGTTCACTACTTCCAACTATGGTTTTGTGGTAGTCGAGAATAGAACATACTAAGCAGGTTGGAAACAGATAAAACTAATTAAGTGTACCAATTGTTTCTTGGTATTTACTCATTAAAAATAAAGTTGTAGCTCCACGTTTAAAATTAACAACAGAATTAAACTCTCCGAATTCATTTATAAACAAACAATTATTAGGAAACTTCTTTGACAAAAGTAAAGCAAAATATTTGTTCAATGCTGAACTCATTTCATTTTTCTGGAATATGCATAAAGATATTGAATTTTGTGGATAAATAGTTCACTGCTTCCAACTATGGTTTTGTGGTAGTAGAGAATAGAACATCCTAAGCAGGTTGGAAACAGATAAAACTAATTAAGTGTACCAATTGTTTCTTGGTATTTACTCATTAAAAATAAAGTTGTAGATCCACGTTTAAAATTAACAACAGAATTAAACTCTCCGAATTCATTTATAAACAAACAATTATTAGGAAACTTCTTTGACAAAAGTAAAGCAAAATATTTGTTCAATGCTGAACTCATTTAATTTTTCTTCCAACTATGGTTTTGTGGTAGTCGAGAATAGAACATCCTAAGCAGGTTGGAAACAGATAAAACTAATTAAGTGTACCAATTGTTTCTTGGTATTTACTCATTAAAAATAAAGTTGTAGCTCCACGTTTAAAATTAACAACAGAATTAAACTCTCCGAATTCATTTATAAACAAACAATTATTAGGAAACTTCTTTGACAAAAGTAAAGCAAAATATTTGTTCAATGCTGAACTCATTTCATTTTTCTGGAATATGCATAAAGATATTGAATTTTGTGGATAAATAGTTCACTGCTTCCAACTATGGTTTTGTGGTAGTAGAGAATAGAACATCCTAAGCAGGTTGGAAACAGATAAAACTAATTAAGTGTACCAATTGTTTCTTGGTATTTACTCATTAAAAATAAAGTTGTAGCTCCACGTTTAAAATTAACAACAGAATTAAACTCTCCGAATTCATTTATAAACAAACAATTATTAGGAAACTTCTTTGACAAAAGTAAAGCAAAATATTTGTTCAATGCTGAACTCATTTCATTTTTCTGGAATATGCATAAAGATATTGAATTTTGTGGATAAATAGTTCACTGCTTCCAACTATGGTTTTGTGGTAGTCGAGAATAGAACATACTAAGCAGGTTGGAAACAGATAAAACTAATTAAGTGTACCAATTGTTTCTTGGTATTTACTCATTAAAAATAAAGTTGTAGCTCCACGTTTAAAATTAACAACAGAATTAAACTCTCCGAATTCATTTATAAACAAACAATTATTAGGAAACTTCTTTGACAAAAGTAAAGCAAAATATTTGTTCAATGCTGAACTCATTTCATTTTTCTGGAATATGCATAAAGATATTGAATTTTGTGGATAAATAGTTCACTGCTTCCAACTATGGTTTTGTGGTAGTCGAGAATAGAACATACTAAGCAGGTTGGAAACAGATAAAACTAATTAAGTGTACCAATTGTTTCTTGGTATTTACTCATTAAAAATAAAGTTGTAGATCCACGTTTAAAATTAACAACAGAATTAAACTCTCCGAATTCATTTATAAACAAACAATTATTAGGAAACTTCTTTGACAAAAGTAAAGCAAAATATTTGTTCAATGCTGAACTCATTTCATTTTTCTGGAATATGCATAAAGATATTGAATTTTGTGGATAAATAGTTCACTGCTTCCAACTATGGTTTTGTGGTAGTCGAGAATAGAACATACTAAGCAGGTTGGAAACAGATAAAACTAATTAAGTGTACCAATTGTTTCTTGGTATTTACTCATTAAAAATAAAGTTGTAGATCCACGTTTAAAATTAACAACAGAATTAAACTCTCCGAATTCATTTATAAACAAACAATTATTAGGAAACTTCTTTGACAAAAGTAAAGCAAAATATTTGTTCAATGCTGAACTCATTTCATTTTTCTGGAATATGCATAAAGATATTGAATTTTGTGGATAAATAGTTCACTGCTTCCAACTATGGTTTTGTGGTAGTCGAGAATAGAACATACTAAGCAGGTTGGAAACAGATAAAACTAATTAAGTGTACCAATTGTTTCTTGGTATTTACTCATTAAAAATAAAGTTGTAGCTCCACGTTTAAAATTAACAACAGAATTAAACTCTCCGAATTCATTTATAAACAAACAATTATTAGGAAACTTCTTTGACAAAAGTAAAGCAAAATATTTGTTCAATGCTGAACTCATTTCATTTTTCTGGAATATGCATAAAGATATTGAATTTTGTGGATAAATAGTTCACTGCTTCCAACTATGGTTTTGTGGTAGTCGAGAATAGAACATACTAAGCAGGTTGGAAACAGATAAAACTAATTAAGTGTACCAATTGTTTCTTGGTATTTACTCATTAAAAATAAAGTTGTAGCTCCACGTTTAAAATTAACAACAGAATTAAACTCTCCGAATTCATTTATAAACAAACAATTATTAGGAAACTTCTTTGACAAAAGTAAAGCAAAATATTTGTTCAATGCTGAACTCATTTCATTTTTCTGGAATATGCATAAAGATATTGAATTTTGTGGATAAATAGTTCACTGCTTCCAACTATGGTTTTGTGGTAGTCGAGAATAGAACATACTAAGCAGGTTGGAAACAGATAAAACTAATTAAGTGTACCAATTGTTTCTTGGAATTTACTCATTAAAAATAAAGTTGTAGATCCACGTTTAAAATTAACAACAGAATTAAACTCTCCGAATTCATTTATAAACAAACAATTATTAGGAAACTTCTTTGACAAAAGTAAAGCAAAATATTTGTTCAATGCTGAACTCATTTCATTTTTCTGGAATATGCATAAAGATATTGAATTTTGTGGATAAATAGTTCACTGCTTCCAACTATGGTTTTGTGGTAGTCGAGAATAGAACATACTAAGCAGGTTGGAAACAGATAAAACTAATTAAGTGTACCAATTGTTTCTTGGTATTTACTCATTAAAAATAAAGTTGTAGCTCCACGTTTAAAATTAACAACAGAATTAAACTCTCCGAATTCATTTATAAACAAACAATTATTAGGAAACTTCTTTGACAAAAGTAAAGCAAAATATTTGTTCAATGCTGAACTCATTTCATTTTTCTGGAATATGCATAAAGATATTGAATTTTGTGGATAAATAGTTCACTGCTTCCAACTATGGTTTTGTGGTAGTCGAGAATAGAACATACTAAGCAGGTTGGAAACAGATAAAACTAATTAAGTGTACCAATTGTTTCTTGGTATTTACTCATTAAAAATAAAGTTGTAGCTCCACGTTTAAAATTAACAACAGAATTAAACTCTCCGAATTCATTTATAAACAAACAATTATTAGGAAACTTCTTTGACAAAAGTAAAGCAAAATATTTGTTCAATGCTGAACTCATTTCATTTTTCTGGAATATGCATAAAGATATTGAATTTTGTGGATAAATAGTTCACTGCTTCCAACTATGGTTTTGTGGTAGTCGAGAATAGAACATACTAAGCAGGTTGGAAACAGATAAAACTAATTAAGTGTACCAATTGTTTCTTGGTATTTACTCATTAAAAATAAAGTTGTAGCTCCACGTTTAAAATTAACAACAGAATTAAACTCTCCGAATTCATTTATAAACAAACAATTATTAGGAAACTTCTTTGACAAAAGTAAAGCAAAATATTTGTTCAATGCTGAACTCATTTCATTTTTCTGGAATATGCATAAAGATATTGAATTTTGTGGATAAATAGTTCACTGCTTCCAACTATGGTTTTGTGGTAGTAGAGAATAGAACATCCTAAGCAGGTTGGAAACAGATAAAACTAATTAAGTGTACCAATTGTTTCTTGGTATTTACTCATTAAAAATAAAGTTGTAGCTCCACGTTTAAAATTAACAACAGAATTAAACTCTCCGAATTCATTTATAAACAAACAATTATTAGGAAACTTCTTTGACAAAAGTAAAGCAAAATATTTGTTCAATGCTGAACTCATTTCATTTTTCTGGAATATGCATAAAGATATTGAATTTTGTGGATAAATAGTTCACTGCTTCCAACTATGGTTTTGTGGTAGTCGAGAATAGAACATACTAAGCAGGTTGGAAACAGATAAAACTAATTAAGTGTACCAATTGTTTCTTGGTATTTACTCATTAAAAATAAAGTTGTAGCTCCACGTTTAAAATTAACAACAGAATTAAACTCTCCGAATTCATTTATAAACAAACAATTATTAGGAAACTTCTTTGACAAAAGTAAAGCAAAATATTTGTTCAATGCTGAACTCATTTCATTTTTCTGGAATATGCATAAAGATATTGAATTTTGTGGATAAATAGTTCACTACTTCCAACTATGGTTTTGTGGTAGTCGAGAATAGAACATACTAAGCAGGTTGGAAACAGATAAAACTAATTAAGTGTACCAATTGTTTCTTGGTATTTACTCATTAAAAATAAAGTTGTAGCTCCACGTTTAAAATTAACAACAGAATTAAACTCTCCGAATTCATTTATAAACAAACAATTATTAGGAAACTTCTTTGACAAAAGTAAAGCAAAATATTTGTTCAATGCTGAACTCATTTCATTTTTCTGGAATATGCATAAAGATATTGAATTTTGTGGATAAATAGTTCACTGCTTCCAACTATGGTTTTGTGGTAGTAGAGAATAGAACATCCTAAGCAGGTTGGAAACAGATAAAACTAATTAAGTGTACCAATTGTTTCTTGGTATTTACTCATTAAAAATAAAGTTGTAGCTCCACGTTTAAAATTAACAACAGAATTAAACTCTCCGAATTCATTTATAAACAAACAATTATTAGGAAACTTCTTTGACAAAAGTAAAGCAAAATATTTGTTCAATGCTGAACTCATTTCATTTTTCTGGAATATGCATAAAGATATTGAATTTTGTGGATAAATAGTTCACTGCTTCCAACTATGGTTTTGTGGTAGTAGAGAATAGAACATCCTAAGCAGGTTGGAAACAGATAAAACTAATTAAGTGTACCAATTGTTTCTTGGTATTTACTCATTAAAAATAAAGTTGTAGCTCCACGTTTAAAATTAACAACAGAATTAAACTCTCCGAATTCATTTATAAACAAACAATTATTAGGAAACTTCTTTGACAAAAGTAAAGCACAATATTTGTTCAATGCTGAACTCATTTCATTTTTCTGGAATATGCATAAAGATATTGAATTTTGTGGATAAATAGTTCACTGCTTCCAACTATGGTTTTGTGGTAGTCGAGAATAGAACATACTAAGCAGGTTGGAAACAGATAAAACTAATTAAGTGTACCAATTGTTTCTTGGTATTTACTCATTAAAAATAAAGTTGTAGATCCACGTTTAAAATTAACAACAGAATTAAACTCTCCGAATTCATTTATAAACAAACAATTATTAGGAAACTTCTTTGACAAAAGTAAAGCAAAATATTTGTTCAATGCTGAACTCATTTCATTTTTCTGGAATATGCATAAAGATATTGAATTTTGTGGATAAATAGTTCACTGCTTCCAACTATGGTTTTGTGGTAGTCGAGAATAGAACATACTAAGCAGGTTGGAAACAGATAAAACTAATTAAGTGTACCAATTGTTTCTTGGTATTTACTCATTAAAAATAAAGTTGTAGATCCACGTTTAAAATTAACAACAGAATTAAACTCTCCGAATTCATTTATAAACAAACAATTATTAGGAAACTTCTTTGACAAAAGTAAAGCAAAATATTTGTTCAATGCTGAACTCATTTCATTTTTCTGGAATATGCATAAAGATATTGAATTTTGTGGATAAATAGTTCACTACTTCCAACTATGGTTTTGTGGTAGTCGAGAATAGAACATACTAAGCAGGTTGGAAACAGATAAAACTAATTAAGTGTACCAATTGTTTCTTGGTATTTACTCATTAAAAATAAAGTTGTAGCTCCACGTTTAAAATTAACAACAGAATTAAACTCTCCGAATTCATTTATAAACAAACAATTATTAGGAAACTTCTTTGACAAAAGTAAAGCAAAATATTTGTTCAATGCTGAACTCATTTAATTTTTCTGGAATATGCATAAAGATATTGAATTTTGTGGATAAATAGTTCACTGCTTCCAACTATGGTTTTGTGGTAGTCGAGAATAGAACATACTAAGCAGGTTGGAAACAGATAAAACTAATTAAGTGTACCAATTGTTTCTTGGTATTTACTCATTAAAAATAAAGTTGTAGATCCACGTTTAAAATTAACAACAGAATTAAACTCTCCGAATTCATTTATAAACAAACAATTATTAGGAAACTTCTTTGACAAAAGTAAAGCAAAATATTTGTTCAATGCTGAACTCATTTCATTTTTCTGGAATATGCATAAAGATATTGAATTTTGTGGATAAATAGTTCACTGCTTCCAACTATGGTTTTGTGGTAGTCGAGAATAGAACATACTAAGCAGGTTGGAAACAGATAAAACTAATTAAGTGTACCAATTGTTTCTTGGTATTTACTCATTAAAAATAAAGTTGTAGCTCCACGTTTAAAATTAACAACAGAATTAAACTCTCCGAATTCATTTATAAACAAACAATTATTAGGAAACTTCTTTGACAAAAGTAAAGCAAAATATTTGTTCAATGCTGAACTCATTTCATTTTTCTGGAATATGCATAAAGATATTGAATTTTGTGGATAAATAGTTCACTGCTTCCAACTATGGTTTTGTGGTAGTCGAGAATAGAACATACTAAGCAGGTTGGAAACAGATAAAACTAATTAAGTGTACCAATTGTTTCTTGGTATTTACTCATTAAAAATAAAGTTGTAGCTCCACGTTTAAAATTAACAACAGAATTAAACTCTCCGAATTCATTTATAAACAAACAATTATTAGGAAACTTCTTTGACAAAAGTAAAGCAAAATATTTGTTCAATGCTGAACTCATTTCATTTTTCTGGAATATGCATAAAGATATTGAATTTTGTGGATAAATAGTTCACTGCTTCCAACTATGGTTTTGTGGTAGTCGAGAATAGAACATACTAAGCAGGTTGGAAACAGATAAAACTAATTAAGTGTACCAATTGTTTCTTGGTATTTACTCATTAAAAATAAAGTTGTAGCTCCACGTTTAAAATTAACAACAGAATTAAACTCTCCGAATTCATTTATAAACAAACAATTATTAGGAAACTTCTTTGACAAAAGTAAAGCAAAATATTTGTTCAATGCTGAACTCATTTCATTTTTCTGGAATATGCATAAAGATATTGAATTTTGTGGATAAATAGTTCACTGCTTCCAACTATGGTTTTGTGGTAGTCGAGAATAGAACATACTAAGCAGGTTGGAAACAGATAAAACTAATTAAGTGTACCAATTGTTTCTTGGTATTTACTCATTAAAAATAAAGTTGTAGCTCCACGTTTAAAATTAACAACAGAATTAAACTCTCCGAATTCATTTATAAACAAACAATTATTAGGAAACTTCTTTGACAAAAGTAAAGCAAAATATTTGTTCAATGCTGAACTCATTTCATTTTTCTGGAATATGCATAAAGATATTGAATTTTGTGGATAAATAGTTCACTACTTCCAACTATGGTTTTGTGGTAGTCGAGAATAGAACATACTAAGCAGGTTGGAAACAGATAAAACTAATTAAGTGTACCAATTGTTTCTTGGTATTTACTCATTAAAAATAAAGTTGTAGCTCCACGTTTAAAATTAACAACAGAATTAAACTCTCCGAATTCATTTATAAACAAACAATTATTAGGAAACTTCTTTGACAAAAGTAAAGCAAAATATTTGTTCAATGCTGAACTCATTTCATTTTTCTGGAATATGCATAAAGATATTGAATTTTGTGGATAAATAGTTCACTGCTTCCAACTATGGTTTTGTGGTAGTCGAGAATAGAACATACTAAGCAGGTTGGAAACAGATAAAACTAATTAAGTGTACCAATTGTTTCTTGGTATTTACTCATTAAAAATAAAGTTGTAGCTCCACGTTTAAAATTAACAACAGAATTAAACTCTCCGAATTCATTTATAAACAAACAATTATTAGGAAACTTCTTTGACAAAAGTAAAGCAAAATATTTGTTCAATGCTGAACTCATTTCATTTTTCTGGAATATGCATAAAGATATTGAATTTTGTGGATAAATAGTTCACTGCTTCCAACTATGGTTTTGTGGTAGTCGAGAATAGAACATACTAAGCAGGTTGGAAACAGATAAAACTAATTAAGTGTACCAATTGTTTCTTGGTATTTACTCATTAAAAATAAAGTTGTAGCTCCACGTTTAAAATTAACAACAGAATTAAACTCTCCGAATTCATTTATAAACAAACAATTATTAGGAAACTTCTTTGACAAAAGTAAAGCAAAATATTTGTTCAATGCTGAACTCATTTCATTTTTCTGGAATATGCATAAAGATATTGAATTTTGTGGATAAATAGTTCACTGCTTCCAACTATGGTTTTGTGGTAGTCGAGAATAGAACATACTAAGCAGGTTGGAAACAGATAAAACTAATTAAGTGTACCAATTGTTTCTTGGTATTTACTCATTAAAAATAAAGTTGTAGCTCCACGTTTAAAATTAACAACAGAATTAAACTCTCCGAATTCATTTATAAACAAACAATTATTAGGAAACTTCTTTGACAAAAGTAAAGCAAAATATTTGTTCAATGCTGAACTCATTTCATTTTTCTGGAATATGCATAAAGATATTGAATTTTGTGGATAAATAGTTCACTGCTTCCAACTATGGTTTTGTGGTAGTCGAGAATAGAACATACTAAGCAGGTTGGAAACAGATAAAACTAATTAAGTGTACCAATTGTTTCTTGGAATTTACTCATTAAAAATAAAGTTGTAGATCCACGTTTAAAATTAACAACAGAATTAAACTCTCCGAATTCATTTATAAACAAACAATTATTAGGAAACTTCTTTGACAAAAGTAAAGCAAAATATTTGTTCAATGCTAAACTCATTTCATTTTTCTGGAATATGCATAAAGATATTGAATTTTGTGGATAAATAGTTCACTGCTTCCAACTATGGTTTTGTGGTAGTCGAGAATAGAACATACTAAGCAGGTTGGAAACAGATAAAACTAATTAAGTGTACCAATTGTTTCTTGGAATTTACTCATTAAAAATAAAGTTGTAGATCCACGTTTAAAATTAACAACAGAATTAAACTCTCCGAATTCATTTATAAACAAACAATTATTAGGAAACTTCTTTGACAAAAGTAAAGCAAAATATTTGTTCAATGCTGAACTCATTTCATTTTTCTGGAATATGCATAAAGATATTGAATTTTGTGGATAAATAGTTCACTGCTTCCAACTGTGGTTTTGTGGTAGTCGAGAATAGAACATACTAAGCAGGTTGGAAACAGATAAAACTAATTAAGTGTACCAATTGTTTCTTGGTATTTACTCATTAAAAATAAAGTTGTAGATCCACGTTTAAAATTAACAACAGAATTAAACTCTCCGAATTCATTTATAAAAAAACAATTATTAGGAAACTTCTTTGACAAAAGTAAAGCAAAATATTTGTTCAATGCTGAACTCATTTCATTTTTCTGGAATATGCATAAAGATATTGAATTTTGTGGATAAATAGTTCACTGCTTCCAACTATGGTTTTGTGGTAGTAGAGAATAGAACATCCTAAGCAGGTTGGAAACAGATAAAACTAATTAAGTGTACCAATTGTTTCTTGGTATTTACTCATTAAAAATAAAGTTGTAGATCCACGTTTAAAATTAACAACAGAATTAAACTCTCCGAATTCATTTATAAACAAACAATTATTAGGAAACTTCTTTGACAAAAGTAAAGCAAAATATTTGTTCAATGCTGAACTCATTTCATTTTTCTGGAATATGCATAAAGATATTGAATTTTGTGGATAAATAGTTCACTACTTCCAACTATGGTTTTGTGGTAGTCGAGAATAGAACATACTAAGCAGGTTGGAAACAGATAAAACTAATTAAGTGTACCAATTGTTTCTTGGTATTTACTCATTAAAAATAAATTGTAGCTCCACGTTTAAAATTAACAACAGAATTAAACTCTCCGAATTCATTTATAAACAAACAATTATTAGGAAACTTCTTTGACAAAAGTAAAGCAAAATATTTGTTCAATGCTGAACTCATTTCATTTTTCTGGAATATGCATAAAGATATTGAATTTTGTGGATAAATAGTTCACTGCTTCCAACTATGGTTTTGTGGTAGTAGAGAATAGAACATCCTAAGCAGGTTGGAAACAGATAAAACTAATTAAGTGTACCAATTGTTTCTTGGTATTTACTCATTAAAAATAAAGTTGTAGATCCACGTTTAAAATTAACAACAGAATTGAACTCTCCGAATTCATTTATAAACAAACAATTATTAGGAAACTTCTTTGACAAAAGTAAAGCAAAATATTTGTTCAATGCTGAACTCATTTCATTTTTCTGGAATATGCATAAAGATATTGAATTTTGTGGATAAATAGTTCACTACTTCCAACTATGGTTTTGTGGTAGTCGAGAATAGAACATACTAAGCAGGTTGGAAACAGATAAAACTAATTAAGTGTACCAATTGTTTCTTGGTATTTACTCATTAAAAATAAAGTTGTAGCTCCACGTTTAAAATTAACAACAGAATTAAACTCTCCGAATTCATTTATAAACAAACAATTATTAGGAAACTTCTTTGACAAAAGTAAAGCAAAATATTTGTTCAATGCTGAACTCATTTCATTTTTCTGGAATATGCATAAAGATATTGAATTTTGTGGATAAATAGTTCACTGCTTCCAACTATGGTTTTGTGGTAGTAGAGAATAGAACATCCTAAGCAGGTTGGAAACAGATAAAACTAATTAAGTGTACCAATTGTTTCTTGGTATTTACTCATTAAAAATAAAGTTGTAGCTCCACGTTTAAAATTAACAACAGAATTAAACTCTCCGAATTCATTTATAAACAAACAATTATTAGGAAACTTCTTTGACAAAAGTAAAGCAAAATATTTGTTCAATGCTGAACTCATTTCATTTTTCTGGAATATGCATAAAGATATTGAATTTTGTGGATAAATAGTTCACTGCTTCCAACTATGGTTTTGTGGTAGTAGAGAATAGAACATCCTAAGCAGGTTGGAAACAGATAAAACTAATTAAGTGTACCAATTGTTTCTTGGTATTTACTCATTAAAAATAAAGTTGTAGCTCCACGTTTAAAATTAACAACAGAATTAAACTCTCCGAATTCATTTATAAACAAACAATTATTAGGAAACTTCTTTGACAAAAGTAAAGCAAAATATTTGTTCAATGCTGAACTCATTTCATTTTTCTGGAATATGCATAAAGATATTGAATTTTGTGGATAAATAGTTCACTGCTTCCAACTATGGTTTTGTGGTAGTAGAGAATAGAACATCCTAAGCAGGTTGGAAACAGATAAAACTAATTAAGTGTACCAATTGTTTCTTGGTATTTACTCATTAAAAATAAAGTTGTAGATCCACGTTTAAAATTAACAACAGAATTAAACTCTCCGAATTCATTTATAAACAAACAATTATTAGGAAACTTCTTTGACAAAAGTAAAGCAAAATATTTGTTCAATGCTGAGCTCATTTCATTTTTCTGGAATATGCATAAAGATATTGAATTTTGTGGATAAATAGTTCACTACTTCCAACTATGGTTTTGTGGTAGTCGAGAATAGAACATACTAAGCAGGTTGGAAACAGATAAAACTAATTAAGTGTACCAATTGTTTCTTGGTATTTACTCATTAAAAATAAAGTTGTAGCTCCACGTTTAAAATTAACAACAGAATTAAACTCTCCGAATTCATTTATAAACAAACAATTATTAGGAAACTTCTTTGACAAAAGTAAAGCAAAATATTTGTTCAATGCTGAACTCATTTCATTTTTCTGGAATATGCATAAAGATATTGAATTTTGTGGATAAATAGTTCACTACTTCCAACTATGGTTTTGTGGTAGTCGAGAATAGAACATACTAAGCAGGTTGGAAACAGATAAAACTAATTAAGTGTACCAATTGTTTCTTGGTATTTACTCATTAAAAATAAAGTTGTAGCTCCACGTTTAAAATTAACAACAGAATTAAACTCTCCGAATTCATTTATAAACAAACAATTATTAGGAAACTTCTTTGACAAAAGTAAAGCAAAATATTTGTTCAATGCTGAACTCATTTCATTTTTCTGGAATATGCATAAAGATATTGAATTTTGTGGATAAATAGTTCACTACTTCCAACTATGGTTTTGTGGTAGTCGAGAATAGAACATACTAAGCAGGTTGGAAACAGATAAAACTAATTAAGTGTACCAATTGTTTCTTGGTATTTACTCATTAAAAATAAAGTTGTAGATCCACGTTTAAAATTAACAACAGAATTAAACTCTCCGAATTCATTTATAAACAAACAATTATTAGGAAACTTCTTTGACAAAAGTAAAGCAAAATATTTGTTCAATGCTGAACTCATTTCATTTTTCTGGAATATGCATAAAGATATTGAATTTTGTGGATAAATTGTTCACTACTTCCAACTATGGTTTTGTGGTAGTCGAGAATAGAACATACTAAGCAGGTTGGAAACAGATAAAACTAATTAAGTGTACCAATTGTTTCTTGGTATTTACTCATTAAAAATAAAGTTGTAGCTCCACGTTTAAAATTAACAACAGAATTAAACTCTCCGAATTCATTTATAAACAAACAATTATTAGGAAACTTCTTTGACAAAAGTAAAGCAAAATATTTGTTCAATGCTGAACTCATTTCATTTTTCTGGAATATGCATAAAGATATTGAATTTTGTGGATAAATAGTTCACTACTTCCAACTATGGTTTTGTGGTAGTCGAGAATAGAACATACTAAGCAGGTTGGAAACAGATAAAACTAATTAAGTGTACCAATTGTTTCTTGGTATTTACTCATTAAAAATAAAGTTGTAGCTCCACGTTTAAAATTAACAACAGAATTAAACTCTCCGAATTCATTTATAAACAAACAATTATTAGGAAACTTCTTTGACAAAAGTAAAGCAAAATATTTGTTCAATGCTGAACTCATTTCATTTTTCTGGAATATGCATAAAGATATTGAATTTTGTGGATAAATAGTTCACTACTTCCAACTATGGTTTTGTGGTAGTCGAGAATAGAACATACTAAGCAGGTTGGAAACAGATAAAACTAATTAAGTGTACCAATTGTTTCTTGGTATTTACTCATTAAAAATAAAGTTGTAGATCCACGTTTAAAATTAACAACAGAATTAAACTCTCCGAATTCATTTATAAACAAACAATTATTAGGAAACTTCTTTGACAAAAGTAAAGCAAAATATTTGTTCAATGCTGAACTCATTTCATTTTTCTGGAATATGCATAAAGATATTGAATTTTGTGGATAAATTGTTCACTACTTCCAACTATGGTTTTGTGGTAGTCGAGAATAGAACATACTAAGCAGGTTGGAAACAGATAAAACTAATTAAGTGTACCAATTGTTTCTTGGTATTTACTCATTAAAAATAAAGTTGTAGCTCCACGTTTAAAATTAACAACAGAATTAAACTCTCCGAATTCATTTATAAACAAACAATTATTAGGAAACTTCTTTGACAAAAGTAAAGCAAAATATTTGTTCAATGCTGAACTCATTTCATTTTTCTGGAATATGCATAAAGATATTGAATTTTGTGGATAAATAGTTCACTACTTCCAACTATGGTTTTGTGGTAGTCGAGAATAGAACATACTAAGCAGGTTGGAAACAGATAAAACTAATTAAGTGTACCAATTGTTTCTTGGTATTTACTCATTAAAAATAAAGTTGTAGCTCCACGTTTAAAATTAACAACAGAATTAAACTCTCCGAATTCATTTATAAACAAACAATTATTAGGAAACTTCTTTGACAAAAGTAAAGCAAAATATTTGTTCAATGCTGAACTCATTTCATTTTTCTGGAATATGCATAAAGATATTGAATTTTGTGGATAAATAGTTCACTACTTCCAACTATGGTTTTGTGGTAGTCGAGAATAGAACATACTAAGCAGGTTGGAAACAGATAAAACTAATTAAGTGTACCAATTGTTTCTTGGTATTTACTCATTAAAAATAAAGTTGTAGCTCCACGTTTAAAATTAACAACAGAATTAAACTCTCCGAATTCATTTATAAACAAACAATTATTAGGAAACTTCTTTGACAAAAGTAAAGCAAAATATTTGTTCAATGCTGAACTCATTTCATTTTTCTGGAATATGCATAAAGGTATTGAATTTTGTGGATAAATAGTTCACTACTTCCAACTATGGTTTTGTGGTAGTCGAGAATAGAACATACTAAGCAGGTTGGAAACAGATAAAACTAATTAAGTGTACCAATTGTTTCTTGGTATTTACTCATTAAAAATAAAGTTGTAGCTCCACGTTTAAAATTAACAACAGAATTAAACTCTCCGAATTCATTTATAAACAAACAATTATTAGGAAACTTCTTTGACAAAAGTAAAGCAAAATATTTGTTCAATGCTGAACTCATTTCATTTTTCTGGAATATGCATAAAGATATTGAATTTTGTGGATAAATAGTTCACTACTTCCAACTATGGTTTTGTGGTAGTCGAGAATAGAACATACTAAGCAGGTTGGAAACAGATAAAACTAATTAAGTGTACCAATTGTTTCTTGGTATTTACTCATTAAAAATAAAGTTGTAGATCCACGTTTAAAATTAACAACAGAATTAAACTCTCCGAATTCATTTATAAACAAACAATTATTAGGAAACTTCTTTGACAAAAGTAAAGCAAAATATTTGTTCAATGCTGAACTCATTTCATTTTTCTGGAATATGCATAAAGATATTGAATTTTGTGGATAAATAGTTCACTACTTCCAACTATGGTTTTGTGGTAGTCGAGAATAGAACATACTAAGCAGGTTGGAAACAGATAAAACTAATTAAGTGTACCAATTGTTTCTTGGTATTTACTCATTAAAAATAAAGTTGTAGCTCCACGTTTAAAATTAACAACAGAATTAAACTCTCCGAATTCATTTATAAACAAACAATTATTAGGAAACTTCTTTGACAAAAGTAAAGCAAAATATTTGTTCAATGCTGAACTCATTTCATTTTTCTGGAATATGCATAAAGGTATTGAATTTTGTGGATAAATAGTTCACTACTTCCAACTATGGTTTTGTGGTAGTCGAGAATAGAACATACTAAGCAGGTTGGAAACAGATAAAACTAATTAAGTGTACCAATTGTTTCTTGGTATTTACTCATTAAAAATAAAGTTGTAGCTCCACGTTTAAAATTAACAACAGAATTAAACTCTCCGAATTCATTTATAAACAAACAATTATTAGGAAACTTCTTTGACAAAAGTAAAGCAAAATATTTGTTCAATGCTGAACTCATTTCATTTTTCTGGAATATGCATAAAGATATTGAATTTTGTGGATAAATAGTTCACTACTTCCAACTATGGTTTTGTGGTAGTCGAGAATAGAACATACTAAGCAGGTTGGAAACAGATAAAACTAATTAAGTGTACCAATTGTTTCTTGGTATTTACTCATTAAAAATAAAGTTGTAGATCCACGTTTAAAATTAACAACAGAATTAAACTCTCCGAATTCATTTATAAACAAACAATTATTAGGAAACTTCTTTGACAAAAGTAAAGCAAAATATTTGTTCAATGCTGAACTCATTTCATTTTTCTGGAATATGCATAAAGATATTGAATTTTGTGGATAAATAGTTCACTACTTCCAACTATGGTTTTGTGGTAGTCGAGAATAGAACATACTAAGCAGGTTGGAAACAGATAAAACTAATTAAGTGTACCAATTGTTTCTTGGTATTTACT